>NC_045445.1:17492489-17493368 GCF_002776525.5 Piliocolobus tephrosceles
ATGACAGCCAAATTTTTTTTTTTTTTTGAGACAGAGTCTCGCTCTGTCACCCAGGCTGCAGTGCAGTGGCACAGTCTCAGCTCACTGCAACCTCTGTCTCCCAGGTTCAAGTGATTCTCTGTCTCAGCCTCCCAAGTAGCTGGGACTACAGGTGTGTGCCATCACACCCAGCTAATTTTTATATTTTTAGTAGAGACAGGGTTTTGCCATGCTGGCCAGGCTAGTCTTGAACTCCTGGCCTCAAGTCTTGAACACCTTGGCCTCTCAAAGTGCTGAGATTACAGGCATGAGCCACCACACCCAGCCCAAAGTTGATAATTAACTACAAATTCCATTATTATAGTACTAGACAGCTTTTAGGTTTTAAGACGAGGAAACCCAAGTGTTAGATCTTATTTGATTATTTTGATCTTAAGTCCATTACATCAAAATAGAAATACATTATTTTAATTCACTTTCTTAAGATTTTAACTCATTTGTTGATATCTAAAAATCCTGAATCAAATAAGAAATCACTAACTATCTTCCAATCCAAGCACTTTGGGAGGCTGAGGAGGGCAGATCACCTGAGGTCAGGAGTTTAAGACTAGCCTGGCCAACATGGTGAAATCCCGCCTCTACTAAAAATACAAAAAATAGCCAGGCATGGTGGTGGGCGCCTGTAATTCCAGCTACTCTGGAGGCTGAGGCAGGAGAATCACTTGAACCTGGGAGGCAGAGGTTGCAGTGAGCCGAGATTGTACCACTGCACTCCATCCTGGGTGACAGAGTGAGACTCCATCCAAAGAAAGAAAGGAAAGAAAGGAAGAAGGAAAGACAGAAAAACAAGGAAGGAAGGAAGGAAGGAAGGAAGGAAGGAAGGAAGGAGGGAGGGATGGA
>NC_045445.1:17493468-17510808 GCF_002776525.5 Piliocolobus tephrosceles
AGGAAGGAAAGAAGGAAGGGAGGAAGGAAGGAAGGAAGGAAGGAAGGGAACTAGGATTTGGGGCAAGTCATCCAACCTTAATTGAAATTCATTTTCATTTATCTATAAAAATATAAAATTTTATTCCTGGTACTCCTTCTTGGTATGTTGTGGTTTATCCTCCCTATTCCTGTCCCTTGAGTCATATTTCGACTTTTCTTTACACATCTGTAAGTGTGCTACTAAATAAAAATTGGGTAGAGTAACACCAGCCAGAATATATACCACTTCCTTTTGCTCCAAAACTGAGAGGAAGAAAACAATGGGGTGCCATTTTAGACACACCTCATGAACAAAAAAGAAAACTGCTTTTTCTTTGTTTCTTTTTAAAAATAATACCCAGTGTCAGGCAAGGTCACAGCAGAAAGGCATTTTTAAAACCATAAAAATATTCATGTTTTTTTGACCCTGTCATCCCACTTCACACACTATCTTGAGGAAATAATCCAAAATGGGGAAAAAAACAAGTTCAATAGTAAAGAAATAGTTCAGCAAAGTAATCTGCCCAATCGATTAAGTAGTCATAAATATGATAAATATGAAGGGTATATTGCAACATGGAAAAGTACTTAGTATATAAACAAAGTGTCTTCCTACAGTAACAATACTCAATATTGAAAGGTGACAGATATCAATAGTACAGTGCAGTGGCTCACGCCTGTAATCCCAGCACTTTGGGAGGCCGAGGCGGGCAGATCACCTGACGTCAGGAGTTCAAGACCAGGCTGACCAAAATGGTGAAACCCTGTCTCTACTAAACATATGAAAATTAGCTGGGCGTGGTGGCGGGTGCCTGCAATCCCCGCTACTCGGGAGGCTGAGGCAGGAGACACACTTGAACCCAGGAGGCAAAGGTTGCAGTGAGCCAAGATCACACCACTGTACTCCAGCCTGGGCGACAGCGAGATTCTGTCAAAAAAAAAAAGAAAGAAGGAAAGAAAGAAAGAAAGATAGGAAGGAAGGAAGGAAGGAAGGAAGGAAGGAAGGAAGGAAGGAAGGAAGGAAGGAAGGAAGGAAGGAAGGAGAGAAGGAGAGAAAGAGAGAAAGAGAGAAAGAGAGAAAGAGAGAAAGAAAGAAAGAAAGAAAGAAAGAAAGAAAGAAAGAAAGAAAGAAAGAAAGAAAGAAAGAAAGAAAGAAAGAAAGAAAGAAAGAAAAGTGACAGCTATAAAGTCCTGTACTTCTGCTGTGATGTTATGGATGAATTCAAGCACCAAAGGGGAATGTGGTGACCACAAGGAAGAGCTTCAAATGAATGCACAATTATTCTAAATAAGTTTGAATCAATAAGCATGAATAAGTGTGAAGCTCCTCAGCATGTTTTAAATAAGTAAGTATTGCTAATTTTAAAATTGTCATTTTATTAAAAAATCACTTTCAGAAATGTTTGTCCACAGGAAGAAAGGGTAATCACAAATTAATAATTGTACTTTTGTGTACATCTATATTCTCAAGGCTAGTTATTTAATTAAAGACTTCTTCCTCACAAGTGAAACAACATGAAAATAGGTAATAAGCCTTGCTTCCTGCTATGAACCTCAACATATAATGATAAAATATAAAGAAATGCCATTTAAGAGTCTGTAAGAAGACAGCTTCTTAAAGGACAGTTCTAGAGAACAGATGTCAAAATCACAGTTCTTTATTTTGTGTGTGTGATATGAACAGTACCCAGAATTTACTTTGGAGGTTTCTCACACCTATGATTTAATTTTAAAACTGATATGCAAACATGATCCCATGACGGTATCTCCTCTCTTCCATACACTATGAAGTCAAGAAGAATATGGGTTTAGCTCTCTGAAGGACACAAAGTAGGCAGACAGTGTAGTCCCTGCTCTCAAGGAGATGCCAATCTAGTTGGGGAGACTGTTAAAAAAGTCAGGAGACAAGCTTGAACTTAGTGAATAGTTTAGCTTTCAGAGGCTTAGAAAACACACTGAATAACGAGCAAGACCACATTACGGAAGCTCCCAACACCAAGGTGAGCTTAGACCTTGACGGAGGAGGAAGTATGATGCTATTACAATTTTTGAATAGGGAAAGTGGCATTATCGCCCTGTTTATTTTGTTTTATTTTATTTTCATTTTATTTTTGAGGCAGGGTCTTGCTCTGTCACCCAGGCTGCAGTTGCAGTGGCACTATCTTGGCTCACTATACTCTTGATCTCCTGGGCTCAAGTGATCCAACCACTTCCTGAGTAGCTGGGACCACAGGCACACACCACCATTCCTGGTTATGTTTTTTAAAATATTTTTTGTAGAGACAAGATTTAATCATGTTGCCCAAGCTGGTTTCGAACTCCTGAGCTTAAGTGATCTGCCTGCCCTGGCCTCCCAAAGTGCTGGGGCTATAGACATGAGCCACTGTGCCCAGCCTATTACACTGTTTAAACCCTTCAACTTCCCATCACTCCCACAATAAAACAAAGTCCTTAATATCATTTACAAGATCCTCATAAGATCTTACTGTTCCTTTCCTTTCCTTCCTGCCTGCCTGCTTCCCTCCCACCCTCCCTCTTTCTTTCCTCTTCTCTTCTCCTTTCTTTTCTTCTCTTCTCTTCTTCTTTGAGACAGGGTCTCACTCTGTCACCCAGGCTGGAGTGCAGTGGTTCAATGATCATGGCTCACTGCTGCCTCAACCTCCCTGGTCTCAGGTGATCCTCCCAAACTCAGTGTCCCAAGCAGCTGGATTACAGGCATGTGCCACCACACCCAGCTAATTTTTTGTAGAGACGGGGTCTCACTATATTGCCCAGACTGGTCTCAAACTCCTGGGTGCAAGAGATCCTCACCTTGGCCTCCCAAACTGCTGGGATTATAGGCATAAGTCACTGCATCCGTCCTATTCCATACCTTTCTAACTTCACTATTGCCACCTAGTACCACCCTCCCTCCCTTGCCATGCTGGACTTTCTTTGAAGATGTCAAACTACTTCCCACTCAGGACTTTCAAACATGCTGCCACCTCTGCTTGGAACACTTGACCATCCACCTCTTGCTCAACATCACTTATTTCACAAAGCTCACCAAACCCGTAATTTTTCTTTAATATGTCTCCCTTCCACTACAATAGAAGGGTCCATAAAAACAGGGAACCTTATCTGTCTTCTTTACCACTGTGTTCCCAGCACTTAGCACAGCGTCCAGCACAGTGCAAGCATTCTGTAAATATGAGTTGACCTGTTAAAAGTAATCTTGGGGCCAGACGCGGTGGCTCACACCTGTAATCCCAGCACTTTGGGAGGCTGAGGTGGGTGGATCACGAGGTCAGGGAATCGAGACTATCCTGGCCAACAAGGTGAAACCCCGTCTCTACTAAAAATACAAAAATTAGTTGGGTGTGGTGGTGTGCGCCTGTAGTCCCAGCTACTGAGGAGGCTGACTCAGGAGAATCGCTTGAACCTGGGAGGCAGAGGTTGCAGTGAGCCGAGATCACGCCACTGCACTCCAGCCTGGGTGACAGAGCAAGATTCCGTCTCAAAAAAAAAAAAAAGAAAAAAGAAAAAAAGTAACCTTGGACTGAATTGCACTATTTCTTTCTCTCTTTTTTTTAAAATTATCCTTTAAGTTCTGGGATACATGTGCAGGTTTGTTACATAGGTATACATGTGCCATAGTGGTTTGCTGCACCCATCAACCCATCGTCTACATTAGGTATTTCTCCTAATGCTATCCCTCCCCTTGCCCCCCACCCCACAACAGGCCCCAGTGTGTGATGTTCCCCTCCCTGTGCCCATATGTTCTCATTGTTCAACTCCCACTTATGAGTGAGAACATGCGGTGTTTGATTTTCTGTTCCTGTGTTAGTTTGCTGAGAATAATGGCTCCCAGCTTCATCCATGTACCTGCAAAGGATATTAATTCATCCTGTTTTATGGTTGCATAGTATTCCGTGGTATATATGTGCCCCATCCTCTTCATCCAGTCTAACACTGATTGGTATTTGGATTGGTTCCAAGTCTTTGCTATTGTGAATAGTGCTGCAATTAACATATGTGTGCATGTGTCTTTATAGTAGAATGATTTACAATCCTTTGGCTATACACCCAGTAATGGGATTGCTGGGTCAAATGGTATTTCTGGTTCTAGATCTTTGAGGAATTGCCACATTGTCTTCCACAATGGTTGAACTAATTTACACTCCACCAATGGTGTAAAAGCATTCCTATTTCTCCACATCCTCTCCAGTATCTGTTGTTTCCTGACTTTTTAATGATCACCATTCTAACTGGTGTGAGATTGTACCTCATTGTGGTTTTGATTTACATTTATCCAATAACTAGTGATGATGAGCTTTTTATCATATGTTTGTTGGCTGCATAAATGTCTTCTCTTGAAAAGTGTCTGTTCATATACTTCATCCACTTTTTGATGGGGTTGTTTGTTTTCTTCTTGTAAATTTGTTTAAGTCCCTTGTAGATTCTGGATATTAGACCTTTGTCAGATGGATTGATTGCAAAAATTTTCCCCCATTCTGTAGGTTGCCTGTTCATTCTGATGACAGTTTCTTTTGCTGTGCAGAAGCTCTTTAGTTTAATTAGATCCCATTTGTCAATTTTGGCTTTTGTTGCAATTGCATTTGGTATTTTAGTCATGAAGTCTTTGCCCATGCCTATGTCCTGAATGGTATTGCCTAGGTTTTCTTCTAAGGTTTTTATGGTTTTAGGTCTTACATTTAAATCTTATACCATCTTGAGTTAATTTTTGTATAGGGTGTAAAGAGGGGTCCAGTTTCAGTTTTCTACATATGGCTAGCCAGTTTTCCCAACACCATTTATTAAATAGGGAATCCTTTCCCCATTGCTTGTTTTTGTCAGGTTTGTCAAAGATCAGATGGTTGTAGATGTGTGGTGTTATTTCTGAGGCCTCTGTTCTGTTCCATTGGTCTATATGTCTGGTTTAGTACCAGTACCATGCTGTTTTGGTTACTGTAGCCTTGTAGTATAGTTTGAAGTCAGGTAGTGTGATGCCTCCAGCTTTGTTCTTTTTGCTTAGGATTGTCTTGGTTATATGGGCTCATTTTTGGTTCCATATGAAATTTAAAGTAGTTTTTTCTAATTCTGTGAAGAAAGTCAATGGTAGCTTGATGATAGGAATAGCACTGAATCTATAAACTACTTTGGGCTGTATGGCCATTTTCACAATATTGATTCTTCCTATCTATGAGCATGGAATGTTTTTCCATTTGTTGGTGTCTTCTCTTATTTCCTTGAGCAGTGGTTTCTAGTTCTCCTTGAAGAGGTCCTTCACATCCCTTGTAGGTTGTATTCCTAGGTATTTTATTCTCTTTGTAGCAGTTGTGAATGGGAGTTCACTCATGATTTGGCTCTCTGTTTGTCTATTAGTGGTGTATATGAATGCTTGTGATTTTCGCACATTGATTTTGTATCCTGAGACTTTGCTGAAGTTGCTTAACAGCTTAAGGAGTTTTTGGGCTGAGACGAGGGGGTTTTCTAAATATACAATCATGTCATCTGCAAAGAGAAACAATTTGACTTCCTCTCTTCCTATTTGAATATGCTTTATTTCTTTCTCTTGCCTGATTTCCCTGGCCAGAACTTCCAATACTATGTTGAATAGGAGTGGTGAGAGAGGGCATCCTTGCCTTGTCCCAGTTTTCAAAGGGAATGCTTCCAGCTTTTGCCCGTTCAGTATGATATTGGCTGTGGGTTTGTCATAAATAGTTCTTAATATTTTGAGATACATTCCATCAATATCTAGTTTATTGAGTGTTTTTAGCATGAAGCGGTGTTGAATTTTATCGAAGACCTTTTCTGCATCTATTGAAATAATCATGTGGTTTTTGTCCTTGGTTCTGTTTATGTGATGGATTGCATTTGTTGATTTGCATATGTTGAATCAGCCTTGCATCCCTGGGGTGAAGCTGACTTGATCGTGGTGGATAAGCTTTTTAATGTGCTGCTGGATTCGGTTTGTCAGTATTTTATTGAAGATTTGTGCATCGATGTTCATCAGGGATATTGGCCTGAAATTCTCTTTTTTGTTGTGTCTCTGCCAGGTTATGATATCAAGATGATGCTGGCCTCATAAAATGAGTTTGGGAGGAGTCCCTCTTTCTCTATTGTTTGGAATAGTTTCAGAAGGAATGGTACCAGTTCCTCTTTGTACCTCTGATAGAATTTGGCTGTGAATTCGTCTGGTCCTGGGCTTTTTTTGGTTGGTAGGCTATTAATTACTGCCTCAATTTCAGAACTTGTTATTGGTTTATTCAGTGATTCAACTCCTTCCTGGTTTAGTCTTGGGAGGGTGTGTGTGTCCAGGAATTTATCCATTTCTTCTAGGTTTTCTACTTTACTTGCATAGAGGTGTTTATAGTATTCTCTGATGGTAGTTTGTATTTCTGTGGGATCAGTGGTGATCTCCCATTTAACATTTTTTATTGTGTCTATTTGATCCTTCTCCCTTTTCTTCTTTATTATTCTGGCTAGTGGTCTATGTATTTTGTTAATCTTTTCAAAAAACCAGCTCCTGGATTCACTGACTTTTTTGGAAGGGATTTTTGTGTCTCTACCTCCTTCAGTTCTGCTCTGACCTTAGTTATTTCTTGTCTTCTGCTAGCTTTTGAATGTGTTTGCTTTTGCCTCTCTAGTTCTTTTAATTGTGATGTTAGGGTGTCGATGATCTTTCCTGCTTTCTCTTGTGGGCATTTAGTGCTATAAATTTCCCTCTAAATACTGCTTTAGCTGTGTCCCAGAGATTCTGGTACATTATGTCTTTGTTCTTATTGGTTTCAAATAACTTATTTATTTCTGCCTTAATTTCGTCATTTACCCAGAAGTCATTCAGGAGCAGGTTGTTCAGTTTCCAAGTAGTGGTGCAGTTTTGAGTGAGTTTCTTAATCCTGAGTTCTAATTTGATTGCACTGTGGTCTGAGAGACTATTTGTTATGATTGTCGATCTTTTGCATTTGCTGAGGAGTGTTTTATTTCCAATTATGTGGTCGATTTTAGAATAAGTGTGATGTGGTACTGAGAAGAATGTATATTCTGTTGATTTGGGGTGGAGAGTTCTGTAGATATCTATCAGGTCTGCTGGGTCCAGAGCTGAATTCAAGTCCTAAATATCCTTGTTAATATTCTGTCTTGTTGATCTGTCTAATATTGACAGTATGGGGTTAAAGTCTCCCACTATTATAGTGTGGGAGTCTAAGTCTCTTTGTAGGTCTCTAAGAACTTGCTTTATGAATCTGGGTGCTCCTGCATTGAGTGCATATGTATTTAGGATAGTTAGCTCTTCTTGTTGCATTGATCCCTTTACCATTATGTAATGCCCTTCTTTCTCTTTTTTGATCTTTGTTGGTTTAAAGTCTGTTTTATCAGATACTAGTATTGCAACCCCTGCTCTTTTTTTGTTTTGTTTTGCTTTCCATTTGCTTAGTAAATCTTCCTCTATCCCTTTATTTTGAGACTATCTGTGTCTTTGCACATGAGATGGTTCTCCTAAGTATAGCACACCAATGAGTCCTGACTCTTTATCCAGTTTGCCAGTCTGGGCCTTTTAATTGGGGCATTTAGCCTGTTTACCTTTAAGGTTAATATTGTTATGTGTGAATTTGATCCTGTCATTATTATGCTAGCTGGTTATTTTGCCCATTAGTTGTTGCAGTTTCTTCATAGTGCCGATGGTCTTTACATTTTGATGTTTTTGCAGTGGCTGGTACCAGTTTTTCCTTTCCATATTTAGTGCTTCCTTCAGGAACTCTTGTAAGGCAGGCCTGGTGGTGACAAAATCCCTCAGCATTTGCTTGTCTGTAAAGGATTTTATTTCTCCTTCACTTGTGAAGCTTAGTTTGGCTGGATATGACATTCTGGGTTGAGAAATCTTTTCTTTAAGAATGTTGAATATTGGCCCACTCTCTTCTGGCTTGTAGGGTTTCTGCAGAGAGATCCACTGTTAGTCTGATGGGCTTCCCTTTGTGGGTAACTTGACCTTTCCCTCTGGCTGCCCTTAACATTTTTTTCCTTCATTTCAACCTTGGTGAATCTGACGATTATGTGTCTTGGGGTTGCTCTTCTTGACAAGTATCTTTGTGGTGTTCTCTGTATTTCCTGAATTTGAATGTTGGCCTGTCTTGTTGGGTTGGGAAAGTTCTCCTGAATAATATCTTGAAGTGTGTTTTCCAACTTGGTTCCATTCTCCCCATCACTTTCAGGTACACCAATCAAACGTAGGTTTGGTCTTTTCACATAGTCCCATATTTCTTGGAGGCTCTGTTTGTTCCTTTTCATTCTTTTTTCTCTAATCTTGTCTGCACGCTTTATTTCATTAAGTTGATCTTCAATCTCTGATATCCTTTCTTCTGCTTGATTGATTTGGCTATTGATACCTCTGTATGCTTCATGAAGTTCTTGTGCTGTGTTTTTCAGCTCCATCAGGTCATTTATGTTCTTCTCTAAATTGGTTATTTTAGTTAGAAATTTCTCTAACCTTTTATCAAGGTTCTTAGCTTCTTTGAATTGGGTTAGAACATGCTCCTTTAGCTCAGAGGAGTTTGTTATTACCCACCTTCTGAAGCCTACTTCTGTCAATTCATCAAACTCATTCTCCATCCAGTTTTATCCCCTTGCTGGCGAGGAGTTGTGATCCTTTGGAGGAGAAGAGGCATTCTGGTTTTTGGAATTTTCAGCCTTTTTGTGCTGGGTTTTCCTCATCTTCGTGGATTTATTTACCTTCGGTCTTTGATGTTGGTGACCTTCGGATAGGTTTTTTTGTAGATGTCCTTTTACTCCATGTTGATGCTATTGTTTTCTGTTTGTTAGTTTTTCTTCTAACAGGCCCTTCTTCTTCAGATCTGCTGGCATTTGCTGGGGGTCCACTCCAGACCGTTTGCCTGGGTATCACCAGTGGAGGCTGCAGAACAGCAAAGACTGCTGGCCTGCTCCTTCCTGTGGAAGCTCCATCCCAGAGAGGCACTCGCCAGATGCCAACTGGAGCTCTCCTGTATGAGGTGTCTGTCGACCCCTGCTGGGCAGTGTCTCCCTGTCAGGAGGCTCGGAGGTCAGGGACCCACTTGAGGCAGTCTGTCCCTTAGCAGAGCTCCAGCACTGTGCTAGGAGATCCGCTGCTCTCTTCAGAGCCAACAGGCAGGAACGTTTAAGTCTGCTGAAGCTGCGCCCATAGCCACCCCTTTCCCCAGGTGCTCCGTCCCAGGGAGATGGGAGTTTTATCCAGAAGCCCCTAACAGGGGCTGCTGCCTTTCTTTCAGAGATTCCCTGCCCAGAGAGGAGGAATCCAGAGAAAGTCTGGCTACTGTGGCTTTGCGGCACTGCGGTGGACTCCACCCAGTCTGAACTTCCCAGCTGCTTTGTTTACCCTGTGAGGGGAAAACCAACTACTCAAGCCTCGGTAATGGTGGACACTGCTCCCCCCAGCAAGCCTGAGCTTCCCAGGTCGACTTCAGATCGCTGTGCTGGCAGTAAGAATTTCAAGCCAGTGAATCTTAGCTTGCTGGGCTCCATGGGGGTGACATCCGCTGAGCAAGACCACTTGGCTCCCTGGCTTCGGTCCCCTTTCCAGGGCAGTGAACATTTCTGTCTTGCTATTGTTCCAGGAGCCACTGGGGTATGAAAAAAAAAAAAAAAAAACTCCTGCAGCTAGCTTGGTGTCTGCCCAAATGGCCACCAAGTTTTGTGCTTGAAACCCAGGGCCCTTGTGGTGTAGACACCCGAGGGAATCTCCCGGTCTGTGGGTTGGAAAGACCATGGGAAAAGCATAGTATCTAGGCCAGAAAGCAACATTCCTCAGGGCAAGGTCCCTCACAGCTTCCCTTGGCTATGGAAGGGAGTTCCCCAACCCCTTGTGCTTCCTGGGTGAGATGATGCCCCACCCTGCTTCTGTTTGCCCTCCGTGGGTTGCACCCACTGTCTAACCAGTCCCAGTGAGATGAGCCGAGTACCTCAGTTGGAAATGCAGAAATCACCCGCCTTCTGCGTTGATCTCGCTGGTAGCTGCAGACTGGAGCTGTTCCTATTCGACCATCTTGCCCAGGAACTCGAATTGCACTATTATAATAAGAAAAAAATAAGTTCACCTGAAAGCAGGTAGCATGAAAAGTGTATTAGAAAAAGACAGACTAGAGTCCAGCAAATCAAATAAGAGGCTATTGCAATGATCCAAGGACAAAGAAATAAAGGCCTGGATTAAGACTGTAGGAGTATATACTGAAAAAAAGGAATAGATGGCAACAAGAGGTTTCTAAGAAGAATAAATAGGGAAGTTATGATTGATTAGCTATAAATCATGAAAGGTGATATGGTTTGGTTGTGTCCCATCCAAATCTCATCTTGAATTGTACTTCCCATAATCTCCATGTGCTCCATGTGTCATGGGAGGGACTCAGTGGGAGGTAATTGAATCATGGAGGTGGTTACCTCCATGTTGTTCTCCTGATAGTGAGTTCTCACGAGATCTGATGGTTTTATAAGGGGCTTTTCTCCCACTTCACTTTGCATTTCTCCTTGCTGCTGCCAAGTGAAGAACGTGTTTGCTTCCCTTTCCACCATGATTGTACGTTTCCTGGGGCCTCCCTAGCTATGCAGAACTGTGAGTCAATTAAATCTCTTTCCCTTATAAATTACCCAGTCTCTGGTACGTCTTTATCAGCAGCATGAGAATGGGCTAATACAGAAAGGCTATGTTAAGAATTTATTCAAAATAGGTCAAGGAGATCAGAGATTAGTGACGATGGTCAAAGAGGGAAAGAAATTAAGATAAGTCAGTTTGTAGAGAAGGAGGTGCTAACTTCATTTTGGGGGCATGGTGAGTTTGCAGTACCAGTGGGACATGGAAATGTTCAGAATTCAGCCAGATAAAGACTATGGTTAGAAATAGAGGTTGGGGAGCAGTCAGCATTGAGGAGATAAGTGAAGCCATGGGACTGAATGAGCTCTAAAAGGGAGAGTGTAGAAAGCAAGGATTGAAATACTGATAAAAGCTAGAGTTAAGTGACAGGAAGAGGAGGGAAAACAAGAAAAGGCACAGAGTGGTACAAGGAGAATCATCCAAATGATGTTGAAATTACTTCACAAAATAGATGTTGAGTGGTGTTAAATAAAGAAACCAAAGAAGACAAAGACTAGGAAAAGTCATTTAATTTGGCAAGAGATCACCCTTTGAGAGGCAGTGTTCAATGTGGTGTGGTGACAGAATCTAGAATGCAGGTGCTGGAGCCAAGGAACAGAAAAAGATTTTTGTGGGCAATATGACCATTCAAGAGTACATCTGTTTTAAAAGAAGCTGTTGTAATATAAGACTCCCAGAAAAAGGCAACCTGAGTCAAAGTGTTAGACAATGAGGAAAACAGAAGTCTGAAATTATTGTGCTGCATACATCCAACCTGCATCCTACACAAATATAAAAGCTAGTAACTCAGTGGGCAGGGTAGAAGGACAAAAGACATGAGGGACACAGACTGCATCTACACACAGTGATGTAGAGGACTCTCACAAGCAATATGAAGGGCAAGAAACCAGCCACAAAAGAAATCAGACAGAAAAGAGTGTTACTATGTGGTGCTTGTAAATCTATTTCCATACAATTCAAAGATGGGCCAAATTAATCTATACTGTTATGGGCTGAGGTGACTAGGAATCACTTTGTGCAGAAAGACCTCAAAAAACAAGAAGCAGCAGTTCACGCCACATTGAATACTGCCTCTCAAAGGGTGATTCTTGCAAAATTGAATGGCCTTTCCCTAGTCTTCACCCTCTTTGTCATCTTTGTTGAACACCACTCAATACCTATCCTGTGAAATCATTTCAACATCATTTGGATGATTCTCCTTGTACCACTCTGTGCTTTTTCTTGTTTACCCTCCTCTTCCTGTCACTTAACTCTAGTTTTTATCAGCATATCAGTCTTTCCTTCCTACACTCTCCCTTTTAGAGCTAAGTCAAGATAGTGGGTGCCCTGTGGAAAGCAAGTGGAAGTAGGCCCAACAGTGGCTTCAGGGCTGCTAATCATGTACTGGTTATTGGTGGAGGTGCTAGTTACAAAGGTGTGTTCACTTTGTGATAACTCATCAAGCTGTACACTTATAATGCATGCACTTTTCCATCCACATGTTTAAATTAAAAGTTTTAAAAAAAAATAAGCAAAAGGAGTCTACTTGGACTAGAATGGTGAGAAGCTCTCGGACCTTCAGTTTTAAATAGAACTGCTAGTGGCTGAGAGATTAGAGTAAGACTACGTGGTCTCTTCTTTACTGAGTAGTTAAGACCAGTAGTACATAAGAGGTAATATATATGTTAGATATTACATAGAAAAAGGAACCACCACCAAGATGCCGGGTTTCTCAGATAATGTTTACATTTGTCTGAATGTCTTGATTTTTAACAAATTTCCATTGTTTATTTTTATATATTTGTTGAACCTGAGAGTTAAAATCAGAGAAAATCCTTGAACTTTTCCAATCTGACCTATACAAGTGATATGACTTGAGTTAAAGCCAGAACTTGACATGACGCAGGCAGAAATGCTACTTTGCTTGTGTTCAGAAGGTCCCAGAGCTTTCCAACTTCATTATTTCTCCAAGTGGAGCATTTTATAAAACATTCCACTTTTTCCACCTGCTTCAAGCATTAATCTAGACAAAAGTTCCCATCACATATGAATCCAAATAACAACCCCAAATGAGTAATTCTGAGAAGTATACATCTTGTCCTTCACATATAATTGCTTATATGACGACATATTTAATTAATCTAATTTTACTAATTTAAAAGTTATTCAAATAGGTTATTTTTTATGCTTGGAGGCTGTTCAAAGGTGATTACACATAACCCTTTCTGTGCTTTGGAACATATCCTTGTTTTAAAACATTCACAAGGGACAGTCTTGTAGCTAAGTACATAAGGTCCCTCCAGGTCCCTCGGCTTTGCAATCTTTTATCTCCAACGCATAAAAATGAACATGATGACTTTGTTCCCTTTTCCTTCCACTAATTGTTAATTGATGTTTATTACATTACGGCTATCTCCAAGACTCTTAAGAGAGTCTGAAATATTCTGAGTAATTCTGTAGTTACCTATGAAAAGGAAGAAAATCAACACAATGATCATCGTGTACCCAAAGTACAAAATAGAGCTCGCAATTTCTGTGATTTGGAGTTTGGCAGAGAAGTAATGAACTGCATACATAAAAAGATAAACAGCTATAAAGCTTCTGGTTAAAAAGGATCGCCACCACCAATGATGATCCTGTAAAAAGAAGTAGAAAAAAAATGACTTTTCAGATGAAATTTTAACCATAAATGGGTTAGCAGTTATAACAAGAACAAAAGATAAACTTCATAAAATAATGGATTAAAAGGAATAAAAGAGAAATTTGTATAAGAAATTTAATAAAATATGTAATGTATGTCCTGCTTGGGGTGTCCTAACAATTGTCAACTCTTTGTTTCCAGGGATACCACATGTGCCCTCTGGGATTGGACTTTTAATTTGTGCAGGCTGACTATCATAACATTGCCTCAGCCCTGGAAGGCATTCAGTTCAGCTTCTACATACTGGCCAGAGTTGTGCTATGCCTATTGATGCCTCAGGCCAGGCATTTTTTTAAAAGGGGGATAATATAGAAATTTAGGCTAGACCTTGGGGTTAATAAGATTTGCTTTAACTGGCTCAATTCAGGACCCACAGATGGCATACCTGAGGTCAATGCTGCAGGTTGGTCTCACCCTGTTCCATGGACTCCTACTGATGATAATATTATTTATTATTGCAAAGACACTGTGGCCAAGGACCATGGGGAAAGCCAGTGGAGAAAAGAATTAACAGCAGATCTGAGGCTACTATCTTTAGAAAGTCTGCTTGCAAGGTTGGCCCTTGGCTTGCATCTGGGAATTTGGCATTTAGTCATTCCCTGACTGATGTAGACTGGTTTGCTATGCCTAGACTGTACAGACAATGTGATTTATGGTGAATACTTGCTTTCCTTTGGGGAGTCTGGAATTTTGTAGTTGCTAGGCAGAGAGTGCCTATGTGACTACTCCCAATAAAAACCTTGGATGCTGAATCTCTAATGGGCTTCCCTGGGCAGAACATTGCACATTTATTACTGCATTTCTCACTGCTGGAGAAAGAAGCAAACTCAGTGTGCTCTCTAACGCGAGGGAGACAACATAGGAAGGCTGTGCCTGGATTTCTCCAGGATCCACCTATCTTTTTCCCTCACTGATCCTGTGGGCATCCTTTCGGTAGCCTACCCATGTATGCATCTGTATGCCTAGTCCCACGAGTCCTTCTAGTGAGTCACCAAACATGTGGGTAGTCTTCGGGACCCCCCAAAACATTTTCTTAGGAATAAAAACATATCCATTATATGCTTATTATTGTGTGCCTCATTAATGATTGCTGCAGATTCTCTAAGGCAAAATGTACATAGAATTAATGACCAGATGATATGGTTTGGCTGTGTCCCCACTGAAATCTCAACTTGAATTGTATCTCCCAGAATTCCCGCGTGTTGTGGGAGGGACCCAGGGGGAGGTAATTGAATCATGGCGGCCTGTCTTTCCCATGCTATTCTCATGATAGTGAATAAGTCTCACGAAATCTGATGGGTTTATCAGGGCTTTCCACTTTTGCTTCCTCCTCATTCTTCTCTTGCTGCCATTTGAGAAACGCCTTTTGTCTCCCACCATGATTCTGAGGCCTCCCCAGCCATGTGGAACTGTAAGTCCAATTAAACTTCTTTTTGTTCCCAGTTTTGGGTATGTCTTTATCAGCAGTGTGAAAATGAACTAATACACCAGCTAAGTATAAGTATACTACATAAGCATATTTAAGTATATATATAGTTATATTTTGTACCTCTATACCAATAGCACAAGAAGAAAATGTCTAAGACAACATGTATATAAGAATCACTCCCTGAACCCTCCATTGTCTGTCATCCTTGAAGAGTCATATTTAACTACCAAAATGAAATGGATTTAGGGGATTTAAGAGAACAATGGACACTAACAGCTCAGTCATCCAGAATGATAGTGGGGAAAAATGGGACTGGGGTAAAAAGAACTATTTATGTCTGTGGTAACCAAAAGGCAATAAACTGAAAGAAGAGAAAGGACCTTTAGCCACAATCTCAAACCAACAAACCAGAATCTTGGCTTAAGCTGCAAAGAAAAAATTTAATTGTTAAAAAGAAAACATCGGCCGGGCGTGGTGGTTCATGCCTGTAATCTCAGCTCTTTGGGAAGCCAAGGCGAGCGGATCACTTGAGCCCAGGAGTTCGAGACCAGCCTAGGCAACATGGCAAAACCCCATCTCTACTAAAAACACAAAAATTAGCTGGGTGTGGTGGCGGTCACCTGCATCCCAGCTACTAGAGAGGCTGAGGCAGGAGAATCGCTTGAACCCTGGAGGCAGACATTGCAATGAGCCGAGATAGTGCCACTGCACTCCAGCCTGGGCAACAGAGTGAAACCCTGCCCCAAAAAAAAAAAAAAAAAAAAAGAAAAGAAAAGGGAAAAAAAAGAAAATATCATTGAACTTGATAAATATTACATCAGTCCCTTATATTTTTCTGTTAACTGAATATCATGCAGCAATTACAATAACCAGCCAAAGAGAAATCACTTTCTATTTAAATTTTCCATCAAAGCAGCCTTAACTTGATAGTCACATTAAAGTCAAAATGTGTTAATAGGAAAACACAATGTAATACTGATCCCAAGTTGTAGAAACATGCAGTTATCATTTATTTCAATTATTTTCTAAACACAGACTTCCAATTCCAATAATGCAAGTATAGAAAATGTAAGATGCATTAGTTTCTTGTGGCTTTACCTCAGCACATAAATGAAAATAATACAGCAAAACTGTAACTTCTGAGCAAGTAATCACAAGACTTATAAAGACTAAGAAAAGGAAGCCAAACATGTAGTACAGCTAATGAAACCTGAAAATAAAAAGAGGTTTAAATAAACTTTAACTCAACAGTGCACACAGAAAGATCAATCCAAACCTATAAAACAGACAGTCACACATTTCTCTAAAACTTTTTTTTCTTTTTTTTCCCCCTAAACATTCAACTCTGTATTCCAAACCTTCACCTATCCATCAGGTACCAAAAAATAGTCCCTTACCTATGCAGTTTCAGAGTTTGGCCATATCTTCTCTAGTCAGAACCAGTGCTGCTACTTACTCATGTTTCTCTGTTCATATAAGTTAGTTCTCACTTGAGACTCATCAATATCACCATAATTTTCTCCATACATACTTAAAAACATTCTCTTTAGAAATGGAAGGCTGCAAGTGTCATAAATACCAACAACTACATCATAAAACAGAAAACCACAGATTCAAATACCACTTTTGCCTTAGAAGGCCTGTTGACATTCAGCTTTTCCAAATATGTCTTTATAGCACAGCACACATAATTCTATTAAATATACTTTCAAACATGCATTTAAAAAAAAAATCTGTGTGTAGATTACATCTAGGTGAAACTTTGAAAGCATGAAGTTAATTCTCTTGGTTATTATAGACCTGAGCTAAGCTGGGATTATCAATGCCCATTCCAATTAATTAATTAATACTTTAGAGACAGGGTCTTACTGTGTCACCCAGGCTAGAGTGCAGTGGTGCAATCACAGTTCACTGCAGTCTCAACCTCCTGAGTTCAAGTGATCCTCCTGCCTCAGCCTCTCAAGTAGCTGGAACTTACAGGCCACCATGCTTGGCTAATTTTTTAGCCAAGCATGTGCCACCATGCGGCTAATTTTTTATTTTATTGTATTTCATTTGTAGAGACAGGATCTTGCTATGTTGCCCAAGGCTGGCCTTGAACTCCTGGCCTCAAGTGATTCCCCAGCCTCCCAAAATGCTGGGATTAAAGGCGTGAGCCACTACACCCAACCCACCCAACCACAACATCCATTTTTAAAAGCCTTCTAGAAATAAAAAGAAATTGATGAACCGATCAATACCCCACCTAAAAATCTCATGTAAAATATATATGAGTATGAGAGTGAGGGATGAGGGTTGAGGAGAAGCACCTCTCTAGATAATAAATATATACAAATATATACAAAGGTGTATGCAACAAACAAGTTGCTTCAAGACCAGCCTGGCCAACATGTTGAAACCCTGTCTCTACTAAAAATACAAAAATCAGCTGGGCATAGTGGTACACGCCTGTAGTCCCAGCTACTCAAGAGGCTGAGACACAAGAATTGCTTGAACCCGGGAGGCAGGTAGAGGTTGCAGTGAACCGACATCACACCACTGCACTCCAGCCTGGGTGACAGAGTGAGATCCTGTCTCAAAAAAACAAAAA
>NC_045445.1:17510908-17523172 GCF_002776525.5 Piliocolobus tephrosceles
AAAAAACTAGCCGGGCGAGGTGGCGGGTGCCTGTAGTCCCAGCTACTCGGGAGGCTGAGGCAGGAGAATGGCGTGAACCCGGGAGGCAGAGCTTGCAGTGAGCTGAGATCCGGCCACTGCACTCCAGCCTGGGCGACAGAGCGAGACTCCGTCTCAAAAAAAAAAAAAAACAAGCACACTGTTTTTCATTGAAATGAAAATTAATTGTCTGAAAAACCTTTTAGTTTTCATTGTAAAACTACTTTCCCATCAAGAACATCTGGAAAATATGGTTACTATAACCTATTTTGCAGCTTGTTTTTTTTTTGTTTTTGTTTTTGTTTTTTTAGATGGAGTCTCACTCTGTCACCCAAGCTGGAATGCAGTGGCATGATCTCAGCTCACTGCAACCCCCACCTCCCGGGTTCAAGTGATTCTCATGCCTCAGCCTCCCGAGTAGCTGGGATTACAGGCAGTCACTACCACGCCCGGCTAATTTTTGTATTTTTAGTAGAGATGGGGTTTCACCATGTTGGCCAGGCTGGTCTCGAACGCCCGACCTCAAGTGATCCACCTGCTTCGGCCTCCCAAAGTGCTGGAATTACAGGTGTGAGCCACCGTGCCCAGCCAAAAAAGTAAATCTTTATAAATATTTCCATCAAAAAGTATCCGTTAAAAGTTGTGAATTCAACAGGGTGACTATAGTCAATAATAATTTAATTGTACATTTTTAAATAACTAAAAGAGTATAATTGTATTGTTTGAAACACAAAGGATAAATGCTTGAGGGGATAGATACCTCATTCTCCATAGATGTGATTATTATGCACTGCATGCCTGTATCGAAACATCTCATGTACCCCATAAATATACACACCTACTGTGTACCCACAAAAATTAAAAATAAATTTTTTTAAGTCATGAATTCAGTCCCAGTTCTCTAGGAAATTCTTCTAGGTCAGATTGTTATTTACTGGATAAAGTGGAGGTAAATGAAGTATTATCATACCAGAATTTAACCTCCTTAAAATATAGGAATGTTAATTTACTAAAAACTAACACTTTTAAGATTATGAAGATGTAATACTCACCAAATACTGTTCAGAATGAAAAAGAGTTGAATAAAAATACAACTGAAGGGTAAAATGCCACCAATTATGATGCCAAGAAGTGGTTTTGTAAAGAAGTTCTATGGAGGAATCTGACAGGGGATCTGGTTTGTGTGAACTGGACAAGTAATCTGCTTGGAAAAAAATGAAGGGAGAATCAGAATGAAATGAAACTGAAAAACATCTATACAGATATTATCACAAAACAGAATCTTGAATCTGAAGAGTGCATGGAATATTTACAGGAGCATTTTTCTCAAAGGCAGCTTTAAGAAAACAACAATTGTTTAAGAAAACAACAAAAAGCAGTCGTGTGGGCAGGGGCTAGGCCAGTGCTGTGCAATGAAAGTATAATGCAAGCTACATGTGTAGTTTTAAATTTTTTTATTAGCCCCCTTAAAAAATTAAAAATAAACAGATGGAATTAATTTCAACATCGTATTTTATTTAGTCTAACATGTCCAAATATTATGATTTATACTTGTGTTAATATAAAATTATTGAGCAAATATTTTATATTATCTTTGTTATTGTTCTAAGTGTTCAAAATCTGGTATGTATTTTCCACATAGAGCCCATCTCAATTCAGACAGCCACATTTCAGGTGCTCAACAGCCACATGTGGCCAGTGGCACCATACTAAATGATACACAGCTAAACAATCAATAAGGATATTTATCCTTTTTTATAATTTCCAAGGTCGAGAGACTGGAAAGATTTACCAGTGACTATTCTAATGCAAAATAATCTAAAATGTCCAAAAGTTCTCTCTTAGAATTTGTCTGAGAATGTGTCAATAGTTTTCAGAAAATTTTCTTTTTGCTGCTCTCTGTGGAACTCCACCTCCCATTTTGACTTTTCCAACGTTTCTTCTGCAATCTCATGTATATCCTTGAATAGTTTTTTGGTTGTGTGGCCTCATTGAGACTTTTTGGTATCCTATACCTTTTTCTGATATGTGGAATAGGCTAACTTCAAATCTGTAAACTGAATAGCCCCATTTCTTGGACTACGTCTTGACTGTCTTCTCCCACTGTATAACCCTATTAGTTTTCTGAGTTGGCTGATGTCGGCCTTTCTACAATATGTCCTTTTAATTTGGTTCATCAGAAGTAAAAGGAAATATAACAATTGATAATGTAGGAAATGCATTAATATCTTTGAAAGTGTTACTGTCTTTTACTTAATTTTTTAAAATATATTTTATTCCAAAATGATTATTCTCTGTAATTTTCTCCAGTGGGACTTTTTGTATTTCATGTGCAATATATACACTGAGGTATTATTTCAGCTATCGCTCAGTGGCCAAAAGCAGTATTTTAAAAGTTTACCTTTTCCTTATTTCCAAGATATGCACCAAAAAATGTTAGTGGTACTGAAATTCCAAACCAAATTGTAAGGATATCTAGCAGAGTAGCAAAGGAGATGGTAGCTGATGACCCTTCCATCCAGAGAATTTTAGTCATAATAAAGAGATCAGCAAAGACAATTCTGAATGGAGAAAAAAGTCATTAGAAAACAAGGGGTAGGGAGAGATTTGTTAAAGGCCACAAAATTACAGCTAGATAAGAAAAATAAGTTCTAGCATTCTATAACGCTGTAGGATGACAGGAATTAATAATAATATGGGCCGGGCGCGGTGGCTCAAGCCTGTAATCCCAGCACTTTGGGAGGCCGAGATGGGAGGATCACGAGGTCAGGAGATCGAGACCATCCTGGCTAACACGGTGAAACCCCATCTCTACTAAAAAATACCGGGCGACGTGGTGGGCGCCTGTAGTCCCAGCTACTCGGGAGGCTGAGGCAGGAGAATGGCGTGAACCCGGGAGGCGGAGCTTGCAGTGAGCCGAGATCGCGCCACTGCACTCCAGCCTGGGCGACAGAGCGAGACTCCGTCTCAAAATAATAATAATAATAATAATAATAATAATAATAATAATAATAACAATAATATGTTATATAGTCTCAAGTAGCTAGCTAGAAGGAGGATATTAAATGTTCCCAACACAAAGAAATAATAAATTTTGAGATGATGGGTATGCTAATTATCCTGATTTGATCACTATACATTATATGCATTGAAACATCACTATGTGTCCCAAGAATATGTACAAATATTATATGTCCATTAAATTTTTAAATTTTTAATTTAAAAATGTATAGTGTACAACAAAAGAAAACAATATACTTTCAGGAAAATGTTATAAACATAACTTTTTTTGAGACAATATCTTGCTCTGTCACCCAGGTTGGAGTGCAGCAGCACAATCATAGCTTACATTTAGCTTCAACCTCCTGGACTCAAGCAACCATCCCACCAAAGTCTCCTGAGCAGCTAGGACTACGAGTGTGTGCCGCCAGGACTGGCTAACATTTTTTGTAGAGAGGAAGTCTCACTACCTTGCCCAAGTTGTTCTCAAATTCCTGGGCTCAAGTGATCCTCCCATCTCAATCTCCCAAACCACTGGAGTGGTGGGCAAGAGCCACCACACCTATGAATATCCAGACATTCTTTTGGTAAGAAGGATATCATAAATCACAATGTTAAATCCTAGAAGAATATTAAATCACAATGTGTAAACCCAGTCATTGAGCTATGACTTAAACTTGATACCATATAAGAAAGAAGATGGAAGTTTCTTATAGGATATAATTTCCACAGCCTACTCATTCTTGTACCTTCAAACTCTAGTAGAAGGTAAATAAGGTGTGAAGCAATAGACCATGGAAAAAAACTCAATATGCTATATAGTGAACACAATCAAGAAATAGCATACATGGAAAACAGATTTTCAAATCCTAGACTGAAAGGGGCCATAAGATGCCTTCAAGTTAGACAGGTATTCACTTAAGGAGTTTTAAACTGATTGCTCAAAATCAACAGGCCAACTTCTAAGTCTACTGGATACATCACCAGGCAAGCCTAGCTGCTGTGTCCCTACTTATTTGGTACACCAGACAAGTTTCACCAAAGCTACAAGTGGGGATTGGGATGGATATGGATATGAGTGTTTCAGAAAGCCTAAAAAATAAGGTTGAAACAGTAGACAGAGGCTAGACTGTGGAAGACTTTGATTTTCTCCTTTTGGCATTAGGAAGCAACAGAAGAGTTTTTACAATCAAAACTCTGATACACAGTGCAGTTGTTTGGGAAGATGAACCCACAACATTGTGGAAAACAGACCTAAGGGACAAGATGATAGAAGAAAGGAGCCCAGATAGGAAGTAGTAAGAAGCTGTATAATGTGGTGATAGTTAAAATGAAAAGAGATGGATATAAAAGACATGAAGAGTTAAGAATACCCATGAAACAAATGTGCACGTGTACCCCTGAATGTAAAATAAAATAATTTAAAAATAAAAAACAAAAAAAGAATTAAGAGACTTTTGGTTAAAGATGGCAGATTTAACTCATACATTTTGCTCTGCTCCTTCCTCAAAACCATGATACAATTACAGTAAAGGAATTCTAAAAGGGCATAAACACACAAGATAGGAGAATAGAGGAGAAAAGATATAAGCAACAAATTTTGGAAACTAGACAGCAGCTGAACAAATAGTAACTGAATTACCAGAACTGAGAAACCTGCATCCCAAGTCATCAGTAGGGAAAGCTGAAACACAAATCCATTTATACCACAGAATTCCAAAAGGGCTCAGGAACTTGTAGTACCAGGTATCCCTGTAAGTAGGCATGAAAGAGAGGTAATAACCAGGAGGACTGCTTGAAAGTCAGCCTAGGTAGCTGACTTGCAGATTCCTTGCCCTATTCTGCAGGGCCAAATAATTTCCCTTCCCAATACCAGCAGAATACGGAGGTCTGTTCTCTTGGGGAAGATCCCTGAAGCTCAGAAGGAAACTTTTAAAAAGAAAACCTATCATTGACATCCTTGGAGAGATTAGAGGAGATATTGTGACCATAAAGCAAGAAAAAGAAATTTTAAAGACTATTGAGAAAACAAAAGAGCTCTTGGGAATTAAAAATATGACAAGAGGAATTAAAACCTCAATAAAAGGGTTGGAAGATAGAGATGATAAAATGTCTTAGAAAGCAGCATTTTAAAAAATTGAAAACAGGCAAAAAAATATAGGAAACTTAGATAAACAAGCCAGACATCCGAAAAACAGGAGTTATGGAAGGGGACAGAGTTCCTTATTAATGTCTTTTAGGGATATTAAGTACTTTGCTCAAGGTCAAACCACTAAAAGAGGCAGAGCTGGGATTCTAAGTCAGGTGTGTCTGATTTGTTAAGTGCAAGCTTTTTCTCATTCCACTATGCTATAATAAAGCCTCTATGATGAGGCCTCTATGATGATAACTCTAGAATGTTAATATGTGCGCAACAAATCTGTAACTGTCCTCCAACTTCATGTTTTTACATTCTAAATATTTCTTCTTCCTGGGTGCAGTAGCTCATGCCTATAATACTGGCATTTTGGGAAGCCAAAGTGGGCAGATCACATGAGTTCAGGAGTTCAAGACCAGACTGGCCAAGATGGCAAACCCAATCTCTACTAAAAATACAAAAATTAGCCAGGAGTGGTGGCACACACCTGTAATCCAAGCTACTCGGGAGGCTGAGGCTAGAGAATCACTTGAACCCAGGAGACGGAGTTTGGAGTGAGCAGAGATTGTGCCACTGCACTCCAGCTTGGGCAACAGAGAGAGACTCTGTCTCAAAAATAATAATAATAATAATAATAATAATAATAATAATAAGCCTCTATGATTAGAAAATTATCCCTGAACCCACTCCACCAATTACATCTGTCTTCTTCCCTCCTGGACATTTTGTCAGAGACCAGAGAGAGGGAATGTGTTAATAGCCACTCGATGATATTACCAGTTTAGGCTTTGAGGTCTACTGTTCAGGGAATCTCTGGTTAGCTCTTTAGTTGTACGTTCTCCCAAGGTCCATTCCAAGTCTATCATTTTAATTATGCCATCATATTTGTCATCTCTTCTCAATTTATTATTTAGGATCATTGCTTTGGATGCTTTTTCATCTCTCATTACAAGTGATTTGGCCTTTACTCAATCAACTTCAGTCATCTGTTCTTTCATTTTACTATTTCTACTTCACTTTTCCCCCTTGTGTTTACAATTTCTTCTGTCTACTAACTACTTTTTCAGTAGGTATAGCTATTCTGTTCTCCAAAGGCTCATACTTTGCTCCTGTTGGAGATGTAGCTTCAAGCTCTTTCAAACAAAACCAAACCTCCACCTTATGTCCCATCAGTTTCTGGCATCTTAATAAGGAAGCCTGGTTTTCCATGATTTAACTCCACTTCTCAAAATGTTTTTAATACCTTTCTGCTCTAATGAATTTGTTTAGCCACAATATTCCTCTGCCAAATTTCCTAGCTTTTGAGAGATTCATTTCAGCTGTTATCATTCCTTGGCCAGAAAAATTACTTCTCACTTGACAAATCATAACCTCCCTTTTTATATATAAACTCAATTAACCCGTCTCAACAATTTCCCTTTTGAAAGTACACTCTAGAATGTTAATATGTGTTTAACAAATCTGTAACTGTCCTCCAAGTTCATGTTTTCACATTCTAAATAGTTCTTCCTATGTCAATCTCTAATTATTTCTAGACCTTTTCATGGAATCTTAAACAGCAAAACTAGAAGGAAACTTAATAGGTCACCTGAGTTCATCTCCGATCTGAAACATTTATTCACACATTCATCAAACATTTATTGAGTACCAGTGTGTTAGGTCCTGGTATCCAAAGATAAATAAAACAAAAATCTTAGCTCTGAAAAAAACTCAATCTAGTGGGAGACAGAT
Source organism: Piliocolobus tephrosceles (assembly GCF_002776525.5). Classification (NCBI taxonomy): domain Eukaryota; kingdom Metazoa; phylum Chordata; class Mammalia; order Primates; family Cercopithecidae; genus Piliocolobus; species Piliocolobus tephrosceles. Next base: position 17,517,795 of record NC_045445.1, read on the forward strand.
ATAAACAAATAAATTACAATACAACATGGGAAGTGCTATAGCAGAATGATGAACACAGAGCACTAAGAACCCAGAGAAAAAGAGTGACCAAAAATGCTTTGTAACTCACAAAACAGTTCACAATCCATTAGTTCATTTACTTCTCTAAACGCCTCTGTGACATAGGCATTACAGGCAAGGAAATGGACAATCAGAAATGTTATAGGACATTCCCAAAGTCACTCACCTAATATTGAGTGCTGAAATTCAAACTTTTTTCTTTCTATTTTAAAGTTTCAGTGCATACTCATCAAACTCTGCTGCCTCTTCCCTTCCCTACCTACCACTTTGGGGGTTACATGGAGGAAAAGTACATTGTTTAATAAACTTTACTGTCTCCACATTCTTTTAGGGAATATATATGTTCATTAATCGCTTCTCCATCTGTAAGTTGGTGCAAAAGTAATTGAGATTTTGTAGTTGAAAGGAATTGCAAAAACCACAATTACTTTTGCACCAACCTAATAAATCCAGATCCATTTGTATGCTGTGAGGCACTGAAATTCTCTTTCAGTCTACCACATTTTGAGAAATAAGAGTCCCAGTATCTTCTGACTCTCTCTCCTATTCACCTGAGAAAGTTCATAAACCACTTAAGGGAAGTGTATCGTGCTTGGTTTATTGCTTTAAAATGGCATTCAGATCTACTAACAGAACTAGGAAATTCAATCTGTTTTGCATTTTTAAATTATTCACGTTATTCAGTGATACAGTAAACATTTACTGAGCACTTACTCCATTATAAGGCACTGAGTTACACACTGTGAAAAATACTGAGATGAAGAAAACATAGTATTCACCCTCGTGAGTTTTAAAATATAGAATGAGAGATGAGACATATTACAAATAACTACAATCTAAGGAAGACTGTGATAAGTGTTGTAATAGTGATAATAGATACTGTACAAGTTAAGAGCATGGAAGTGGTGGTATTTGAGAATGAAAAAAAAAATTGTCATAGGGAAATTGGAAAGAAGAAATTACAAATAGGCCAGGCATCGTGGCTCACGCCTTCAATCCCAGCACTTTGGGAGGCCGAGGTGGGTGGATCACTTGAGGTCAGGAGTTTGAGACCAGCCTGGCCAACATGGTGAAACTTCATCTCTACTAAAAATACAAAAATTAGCAGGGCATGGTGGCGAACGCCTGTAATCCCAGCTACTCAGAATACTGAGGCATGAGAATCGCTTGAACCCAGGAGCCAGAGGTTGCAGTGAACTGGGATCACGCCAATGTGCTCCAGCCTGGGCAACAGAGTGAGACTCTGTCAAAAAGAAAACAAAACAAAACAAACAAAAAAACAACGAAATTACAAATAGATGGAACATCATGAGCAAAGCACGATGGTAAAATAAAATAGTAACTAATAACCACAGCTACCATTTATGGAGTACTTATTCTGTGTTAGGCACTGTTCTAAATGCTTTACATACATTATCCCACTTAATCCTTGAAGCAACCATACAAGGTAAATAATATCATTATATCCATACTGCAGATGAGGACATCTAAGTTTAGAGAAGTTAAAGAACTTGCCCAAAGTTCCATGATTAGCAAATATTATTTGCTTGAAACTCCTTTGTTGTATGTCTAATTTAAAAGACAACTGCATAATGCAATAATTATACATCCATATTGATGGACATGTGAAGTATAAAGGTATCATTTGTATGACAATAACAGCACAAAGGAGGGGGAGGGAAAGGAGCTGTAGAGGAGCAAAGCTTTTAATATTGAAATCAAGTTGGTATTAATATGAGCTACATTGTTATAAATTAAGATATTAGCAATCCATAAAACAACCACTAAGAAAATAACTAAAAAGAAAAACAGTAAAAGAAATGACAAGGGAATAAAAATGGTACACTAGAAAATACCTACTTAACACACAAAAAAAGGCAGTAATGAAGGAATAAAGGAACAGAAAAGACATAAAATATATAGAAAAAATAACAAAATGACAGATGTAAATTCTACTTTATCAATAACTACATTAAATGTAAATTGATGAAATAACTACATTAAATGTAAATTGATGAAAATTAAAAAGAGATTGGAAAAAGTGTTCAAAAAAATTATCCAAATATATGATGTCTACAAGAGGTATAATTTTGATTCAAAGGCACAAATTAACTTGAAAGCAAAAGTATAAAATGTGTGTGTGTGTGCGTGTGTGTGTGTGTAGCAAACAGTAACCCAAAGAGAGCTGGAGTAACTACACTTCTATCAGGTAAAATAGACTTAAAGACAAAAAGTGTTATGAGAGATAAAGGACATTCTGTGACAATGTAAAAGTCAATACATCAAGAATAAATAGCAGCTGGGTGCGGTGGCTCACGCCTGTAATCCCAGCACTTTGGGAGGCCAAGGCAGGTGGATCACAAGGTCAGGAGATCAAGACCATCCTGGCTAACATGGTGAAACCCTGTCTCTACTAAAAATACAAAAAAAAATTAGCCAGGTGTGGTGGCAGGTGCCTGTAGTCCCAGCTACTTGGGAGGCTGAGGCAGGAAAATGGCGGGAACCCGGGAGGCGGAGCTTGCAGTGAGCCAAGATCACGCCACTGCACTCCAGCCTGGGCGACTGAGCAAGACTCCGTCTCAGAAAAAAAAAAATATATAGCAATTATAAACATGTATGTACCTAACCACAGAGCCCCCAAATTATATGAAGCAAAACCTGACAGAATTGAAGAAATAGACAACTCAACAATAATAGTTGGCAACTTCAGTACCCCACTTTCAATAATGGATACAACAACTAGACAGAAGATCAACAAGGGAATGAAAAACTTGAACAGCACTATGAACCTACTAGATCTAACAGACATCTACAGTACACTCCACCAAACAAGAGCAGAATATACATTCTGCTCAAGTATATATGGAACATTCTCCAGGGTAGACCACATGTTGGGCCACAAAAAAGTCCCAATAAATTGAAAAGAACTGAAATCATACAAAGTATAGTGTCATTGAAATAAATTAAACAAGGCCAAACAAATGGAAAGATATCCTGTGTGCATGAACTAGAAGACTTAATATTGCTAACATGGCAATATTCCCCAAATTAATCCACAGATTCCATGCAATACCTATCAAAATCACAGCTGGCTTTTTTGTTTTATTCTGTTTGGATTTTATTTTTTGAGATGGGGTCTTGCTGTTTTGCCCAGGCTTGCCTTGAACTTCCTAGGCTCAAGGGATTCTCCTGCCTCAGCCTTCTGTGTAGTTGGGACTATAGGCACGTACCACTGCACCCAGCTTACAGTTGACTTTCTGAAGAAATTGAAAAGTTCTTCCTAAAATATATATGAAAATGCAAACATCTAGCCAAAACAATCTTGAAAAAGAAGAATGTTGGAGAACTCACACTTCCTAATTTGAAAATGTAATATAAAGCCACAGTAATCAAGACGTTGTGGTACTGGCATAAGGATTAACATATAAGGATAGACCAATAAAATAGGATTGAGAGTCCAGAAAGAAACCCACAGATTTATGATCATTTGATTTTCACCAAGGAACTCCAGACAATTAAATAGGGGAAGAATAGCCTTTTTAACGAATGGTGGCAAGACAAACTGGATATCCACATGCAAAGAATGAAATTAGACTCCTATCTTGTGCCATATACAAAAGTTAACTTAAAATGGATCAAAGACTTAAATTTAAGACATAAAAATATAAAACTGTAAAACATAGAAATAAATGTTAGTGACCTTAGATTAGGCAATGGTTTCTTAAATGTGACACGAAAACCACAAGCAACCAAAGACAGACTTTATCAAAACTTAAATTTTGTGCTTCAAAGAACTCAATCAAGAAACTGAGGCCGGGCATGGTGGCTCACGCCTGTAATCCCAGCATTTTGGGAGGCCAACGAGGGTGGATCACAAGGTCGGGAGATCGAGACTATCCGGGCCAACACGGTGAAACCCTGTCTCTACTAAAAATACAAAAGAAAAAAAAAAATTAGCCAGGCATGTTGGCAGGCACCTGTAGTCCCAGCTACTCGGCAGGCTGAGGCAGGAGAATGGCGTGAACCCAAGAGGTGGAGCTTGCAGTTGGCAGAGATGGCGCCACTGCAGTCCAGTCTGGGCAAGATTGCGAGACTCAGTCTCAAAAAAAATTAAAAAAGAAAGAAAGAAAGAAACTGAGAAGACAGTCCATGGGATGGAAAAAAACATTTGCAAGTCACATAACTGATAAGTATTTAGAATCCAGAATATATTTTTAAAATTCTTAAAACTCAACAGTAAAAAGAAAAATAATTCAATGCTAAAATGGGCATTTTAATAGACATACTTCCAAAGAAGATATGCAAAGGTCAATAAGCACATGAAAAGATGCTCAATATCATTAGTCATCAGGGAAATGCAAATTAAAATTATAAAATAGGCGGTGCACCCTGGCATAGGGAGCGATCTCTGAGCAAGAAGGCAAGATGCACATGGGATTCTTCCCCCGATGAAGTGGAGAACAGGATAATCAGTTCTGCAACAAACAGAAGAAACTACTGAAGCAGCTGAAATTTGCAGAATGCCTAGAAAAAAGGGGGACACGAGCAAAGTAAATTTGGAAGTCATAAAGCCTTAGATAACAAAAAGAGTAATGGAAATCCTTGGGATGAAGATGATGATGTGATTGAATTTATATTCAACCAGTTGTAAGTGAAGAACCCAGACTCCAAAATGATGCAAATCAACCTGAGTGGATTTTCGAATGGAAAAAATGCTCGAGAATTTGTGGGAGAACTGTGGCCCCTGCTGCTAAGTGCACAAGGAAACATCATGGGAATTCCTTCTGCTTTCCTAGAACTGAAGAAAGAAGAAATAAAACAAAGACAGATTGAACAAGAAAAATCGGCATTTATGAAAAAGCAAGACAAAGACAAAGATAAAAGGCATAGGGAAGAAAAAGAAAGCAGCAGAGAAAAAAGGGGGAGGTCTGGTAGCCCAAGAAGATGTAAATCTCCTTCCCCTAGAAGACAATCTTCCCCTGTTAGAAGAGACAAAGCGCAGTCATTATCGATCTCCCAGTCACAGAACCAAGAGCCAGAGTCCTTTTGCTCCAGAAAAGAAGGAAAAAACTCCAGAGCTCCCAGAACCTTCAGTGAAGGTAAAAGAACCTTCAGTAGAACAGACCACTTCTACTAGTGACATTCTGAAAGTTCCCAAACCTGAACCTGTACGAGAGCCTAAAGAACCTTCTCCGGAAAAAAACAAAAAACAAAAAACAAAAAAATCCAAAAAAGAAACGCAGAAGGAAAAGACCTGACCACGATCTCGGACATGCTCCAAATCAAGATCCCAGATGCGGTCCCACTCACCTTCTCAT
>NC_045445.1:17523272-17523730 GCF_002776525.5 Piliocolobus tephrosceles
TCTCCTCGAAGAAGAACTCCACCAAGGCATAGAAGGAGTAGATCTCCAGTAAGATGAAGAAGACGTTCGTCAGCATCCTTGTCTGGGAGTAGCTCATCATCCTCTTTATCTCGTTCCCAGTCACCACCAAAGAAGCCTCCCAAGAGGACATCCAGCCCCCTCGAAAAACTTGTAGGTTATCTCCTTCAGCAAGTCCTCCAAGGCAAAGGCACAGGCCATCTCCTCCTGCAACTCCACCACCCAAAACTCGGCATTCCCCAACATCCCAGCAGTCAAACTGTACAAGAAAAAGTCGTGTTTCCGTATCTCCAGGGAGAACTTCAGGTAGTGACAAAACATAAAGGTACTGAGAAAAGGGAATCTGCTTCACCAGCGCCGAAGCCTAGAAAGGTAGGGTTATCTGAATCGGAAGAAGATAAAGGTGGTAAAATGGCTGCAGCAGATTCTGTGCAACAGAG
>NC_045445.1:17523830-17525375 GCF_002776525.5 Piliocolobus tephrosceles
GCCTGGCCAACATGGCAAAACCCTGTCTCTACTAAAAATACAAAGATAGGCATGATGATGCAGGCCTGTAATCCCAGCTACTCAGGAGCACAAGCGGTCTTTCTGCCTTGGCCTCCCAAGTGCTGGGGTTACAGGTGTGAGCCACTGTGCCCAGCCTAGACTTCTTAGTGTGTGCCATCTTGATTGGATTACACTGTGGAAATGATTTCTATGTCTTACTTAAATGAATATGCTTGGCTTTGAAATCATTGATCATATATTGATAATGATTCCGTTCAGAACTCATGGCCTATATCCATGCTTGCTTGCCCTAGTGAACGCTCCATCCACCTAGATTTCGGAAAACTTGGACAGATTCAAGCACAAACCTAATGTAATGTTTTTTTTATTGTGTAATTATAGACTCTGGCTCCTCCTCCTCCTCAGAAGATGAACGACCCAAGAGGTCCCATGTGAAGAATGGTGAGGTTGGCAGGCGGCGGAGACATTCCCCTTCCCGGAGTGTCACCACGAAAGCGCCAAAAAGAGACTTCCCCTCGTGGTAGATGGAGAAGAACTCCATCCCCACCACCCACCAGAAGGCGACGGTCTCCTTCTCCCGCCCCTCTTCCTCGACAGCGCAGTTCTCCAACACCACCACCACGAAAAAGAACTCCTTCTCCTCCCCCACATCGGCGCTCACCTCCTAGAAGATACTCTCCTCCAACAGAGAGGAGATACTCTCCTTCTCCAACTCCAAAGAGAAGAACAGCTTCTCCTCCTCCCCTTCCTGAACAAAGAGCATCACCATCTCCATCACCAAAGCATTGGGTCTCCCATTCTCCACCTCCCAAACAAAGAAGCTCCTCAGTCACCAAGAGATGTTCACCTTCATTATCATCCAAGCACAGGAAAGGGTCTTCCCCAAGCCGCTCTACCCACCAGGCCCCATCACCACAATCTAACAAATGGCATTCGCCCTCACCACAGCCTCGAGCTCCTCAGACCTCCTCAGGTCTTCCACCCATTCGAAGAGGAGGGTCGTCATCACCCCAAAGAAGGCAGTCCCTGTCTCCAAATACTAGGCCCTTTAGGAGAGTCTCCAGGACTCCGGAACCTAAAAAGATAAAAAAAGGCTGCTTCACCAAGCCCACAGTCTATAAGGAGGGTCTCATCCTCCTGATCTGTCTCCGGGTCTCCTGAGCCAGCAGCTTAAAAGCCCCCAGCACCTCCATCCCCCGTCTGGTCTCAGTCACCATCTACAAACTGGACACCAGCTGTACCGGTCAAAAAGGCCAAAAGCCCAACACCAAGAGCATCACCACCAAGAAATTCCGGTCAAGAAGGAGGTGAGAAGAAAAAGAAAAAGAAGGACAAGAAACACAAAAAGGATAAGAAGCACAAGAAGCACAAAAAAACACAAGAAGGAAAAGGCTGTGGCTGCAACTGCTGCAGCTGCTATGACCCCTGCAGTCATTGCAGCTGCCACAACCACATTAGCACAGGAAGAACCAGTGGCAGTGCCAGAGCCGAAGGAGACTGAAAGTGAAGCTGAGGATAACCTTG
>NC_045445.1:17545375-17555771 GCF_002776525.5 Piliocolobus tephrosceles
ACACCATCTCAGCTCACTGCAGCCTCTGCCTCCTGGGTTCAAGCGACTCTCCTGCTTCAGCCTTCTGAGTAGCTGGGATTACAGACGTGAGCCACACCCAGCTAATTTTTGTATTTTTAGTAGAAATGGGGTCTCGCCATGTTGGGCAGGTTGGTCTCGAACTCCTGACCTCAGGTGATCCACCCGCCTCAGCCTCCCTAAGTGCTGGGATTACAGGTGTGAGCCACCGTGCCTGACCTTCTTATTTGCATTTCCTAATATTCTACCTAATTTAAAAGAGACTAGGAGGAAATAATTTTAGCTTGCTACTCTTCACCAATAATAGCATCTCTTTGCTACTACTTTTTTGTAACCCTAAATCCACCCCATACTTCATTTCATTTTGTCCCTTTTGTCCCTTTTGTCCTGATCATATTTCCATCTGCAAAGGTACACAAAGGTATATATAATGAGAGTCATTGTAGCTTTGTTTGTACATTTAAAAACCTGGAAAAAACCAAATATGCCCACCACAATGAGAATAAACTATGGTAATCAATGCAAATAATATGCAACCAATTAAAAAGAATGATGTACATCTATAAGTGACAATATGTCTGTGAAATAGCATTAAGTGAAAAAAGAAAGGTGAAAAGTATGTGTGGCAAGATTCCACTTTTTTTTTTTTTTTTTTTTTTGAGACGGAGTCTCGCTCTATGGCCCAGGCTGGAGTGCAGTGGCCGGATCTCAGCTCATTGCAAGCTCCGCCTCCCAGGTTTACGCCATTCTCCTGCCTCAGCCTCCCGAGTAGCTGGGACTACAGGCGCTCGCCACCTCACCCGGCTAGTTTTTTGTATTTTTTTAGTAGAGACGGGGTTTCATGGTGTTAGCCAGGATGGTCTCGATCTCCTGACCTCGTGATCCACCCGTCTCGGCCTCCCAAAGTGCTGGGATTACAGGCTTGAGCCACCGCGCCCAGCCAAGATTCCACTTTTTCCTAAGGATATGATATACGTATCTTGTAGGTACAAATATTTTTCTGGAAGGATAAATAAGAAAAAATAATGCTTATACTGTTAGATGGAGAGAGTAGGAATTGGAGGGTAAAGGGAGGGAGAAATTTACTTATACCTTTTCTATTTGGTTTGAAGTCTTCACCATACACAAATATACAAATGTTATTGATATTATTACTTAAATTCAACTAAAAGACAACTTGCTTCACTGCAACCCACCAACTCCACCCTCTGCAAATAGGTTTGTTATTAGGGTATTTTGTTTGATTATAAAACCTTGTTCAACTACTTAACCCATCATTTGTTTTTTGTTGTTATTGTTGTTTGGTTTTGTTGTTGTTGTTGTTGTTGTTGTTGTTGTTGTTGTTGTTGTTTTGAGACAGAGTCTTGCTCTGTCGCCCAGGCTGGAGTGCAGTGGCACAATCACGGCTCACTGCAGCCTCAACTTCCCGGCTCAAGTGATCCTCCTACCTCAGCCTCTCAAGTACCTGGGACCACAGGTATGTGCCACAATGTCCAGCTAAGTTTTTAGTTTTTTTGTAGAGATGAGATCTCGCTATGTTGCCATGGCTGGTCTTAAATTCCTGGGCGCAAGCAATTTGTCTACCTCAGGCTCCCAAAGTGCTGGGATTACAGGCACAAGTTACCACGCCCTGCCCATTTCTTATATTTTACATTTTTTGTATGTTAAGTATTTTGGTGGTGAGTGCCTATTGTCCTAGCCACCCATGAAGCTGAGTTGAGAGGATCACCTGAGCCAGGGAGTTTGTGGCTGCAGTGAGCTGTGACTCTGCCACTGCACTCCAGCCTGGGCAACAGAGTGAGACCCTGTTTCAAGAAAAAAAAGATTTTCTTTTATGTTGTAGTTTTCAGTACTGAAAAAAACATAAGAAAACACAATTATGAATGAAGTTGTTTCTGCTGATGTGTGATCAAATTCAACTTGTCAAGAGCTTTAAGATATTGCCAATATATTATTATCTTTTTTTTTTTAATTATACTTTATGTTCTAAGGTACTGTTCTCTCTCATAGGTGGGAATTGAACAATTAGATCACTTGGACACAGGAAGGGAATATTATTATCTTAAATGATAATCCCCGGCCACGCAGAGTGGCCCATGCCTGTAATCCCAGCACTTTGGAAGGCCAAGGCAGGTGGATCACCTGAGGTCAGGAGTTCAAGACCAGCCTGATCAACATGGAGAAACCCCGTCTCTACTAAAAGTACAAAATTAGCCAGGCGTGGTGGCGCATGCCTGCAATCCCAGCTACTCAGGAGACTGAGGCAGGAGAATAGCTTGAACACAGGAGGCAGAGGTTGCGGTGAGCCAAGATCGCACCATTGCACTCCAGCCTGGGCAACAAGAGCGAAACTCCATCTCAGAAAAAAAAAAATTATAACCCCCAATAAATACTTAAGCCATTATTGCAGTGTTATTATCCCTCAAGTCCATGGCATGATCTTAGCAAAAGAAAAACACAGGCACAGATTGACCAAGCTATGCTTGAAATATCTTTGGATTTTTTTTTTTTTTTAAATGAAGTTTGGGGCACATGAAGAAATTCACTATATGTTGTTTTTTTAAAAAATAAAAACCCAAATGAAAGATTTTAATTAAAATGAGTTCTATAGGAAGGAAAAATAATCTAGAAAAAAAGATTAAAGAAACAAAAATTTGGAAAAAAATTATTACGAATTTTTTAAATCTTTTTATTTTTCTTTTTTGTGACAGGGTCTTGGCTCTGTCACCCAGGCTGGAGTGCAGCGGCTCAACTTCCCGGGCTCAAGTGATCCTCCCACCTCAGCCTCCCAAGTAGCTGGGACTACAGCCATGCACCACCACTACTCTTAGATAATTTTCATGTTGCCAGCGCTGGTCTTGAACTCCTGGCTCAAGCCATCCTCCCACTTCAGCTTCCCAAAGTACTGGGATTACAGGCGGGAGCCACCACACCCCGCCTAAACAAAAATAAATAAATAAACAAATAAAAACATGAAAAAAGCTTTTTTAAATTGGGCTTTAATCCTACAATAGATTTGAGGTAAATCCTGATGAGCACATGACCATCATTAACACTACCAGTGACGGGACAGGTTAGCATCATGTGCCTCCTCATGTATTCCTACCAAGAATGCAGGCATCTGGTCATGAGGAAACATCCTTAAGACTCAAGATGAGGGCGCAGTGGCTCACGCCTGTAATCCCAGCACTTTGGGAGGCCGAGGCGGGCGGATCACAAGGTCAACAGATCGAGACCATGGTGAAACCCCATCTCTACTAAAAATACAAAAAATTAGCCAGGCGCGGTGGCGGGCGCCTGTAGTCCCAGCTACTCAGGAGGCTGAGGCAGGAGAATGGCGTGAACCCGGGAGGCGGAGCTTGCAGTGAGCCAAGATCGCGCCACTGCACTCCAGCCTGGGTGACAGAGCAAGACTCAGTCTCAAAAAACAAAAAAAAAGACTCAAGATGATAGTCATCATACAGAATGTAATGTCTGTACCCTTTAAAAATTTCAAGGGTATGAAAGACTAACGAACTTAGTCTAGATTGCGGGAGACCAAAACCATAATCCTGGATAGGACTGTGAACCAGAAAGGGAAAGAGTAACACTGTTGACCAGCTGGCAAAATCTGCATGGATGGATGTGGATTGGACAGTATTGATTCCTGATTTGGAGGGTTGTATGCTGGTAGGAGAGAGACCTCGTTTTGAGGAAGTACCCTCTGGAGTGTTTAGGGGTGATTAGACAACCTCTAGCTCTCAAAAGATTCAGAGAAAGACTAATGATAATGCACACCCACACAGAAGAATGAACAATGAAACAAATGAGGTACAATGTTAACAGTCGGGATATCTGGCTAAAGGGACTACTGGAATTCTTTGTACTGTTCTGGCAATTCTTCTGTAAGTCTGAAACTGTTTCAAAATCGATTTTTTTAAAAAAACCTATAAGAAAATAATAATTTATAGAACTGATAAATCAAAAGGTAAATACTTCATGAACGAACTTAGCCATCTATTAAAATATTGTTGCATTTTTCTAGGAACTCCTTCTTTAAAAAAATATTTTTGCAACAGTAAAGTGTGAGTTATTTTGTGACCATTTGAATTACATGCACCTCTTTACCAGCCTATCCATTGGTTTAACTGAGTTAATTCATACCAAGTCATTAAAGAAAACAGAGCAATACTTTCAAATATGCAGTATGAAGTTTGGATTTTAAGTACAAAGAGAGACAGGGCAACCTGCAATTGCTATACAGTCATTTTTTTGCACCAAACATTGCCATCTACTGGAAATAACAGACCACAACGCGTATTACTCTTCCCTAGGAAAGTAAAAAATTATTTAAAAATCGTAAGGCATATTTGAGAACGAAATGACAAATACGAAAAGATAACTAAGTGGTAGAAACTATTTTTAACCCATTTAAAATGAATGAATTATGCTGCATCGTTACATTCTAGAGTTTCAAAATCTTTTATAAGACAGCAATTCTCATAAAATCATATGAGGTAAACAGGTCTCTAACGTTGGTAATAATGGAGGCACAAGAAGCAAATGTAGAAACATACAAGACTTCTTGATCCATGACACAGTACCCTATGATAGGTCTCATTCAATAAAAATTCATGAAGGGGCCGGACGCGGTGGCTCACGCCTGTAGTCCCAGCACTTTTGGAGGCCGAGGTGGGTGGATCGCTCGAGTTCAGGACTTTGAGACCAGCCTGGGAAACATGGCGAAGCCCCGTTTCTACAAAACTTAGCGGGGCATGGTGGCGCGCGCCTGTGCTCCCAGCTACTTGGGGGGCTGAGGTGGGAGGATGGCGTGAACCTGGGAGGTCGAAGCTACAGTGAGCCGAGATCGCGCCACTGCACTCCAGCCTGGGCGACAGAGTGAGACCCTGTCTAAAAAATAAAATTAAAATTAAAATTAAAAAAAAAAAAAAATCATGCAGGGACTCAAAAAAGAAGCCGGCTGGCAATTCTATCTTCTAGTCCAGTTGTTCTCAACAAGAGGAGCAGCACCCTCTAGGGGGCAGAATGAGAATGTGCGGCGACGCTGCTGGTATTGAGTAACGGAGATGTCCTGCAAGGCACAGGGAGACCCACACAATGGAGAACTGAGAACTATACAGTGTCTTACAACTCTTTCAAATGCCCCACTCAACTTTTATGTGGATGCAAAACTGCGTATGATTACCTGAGCCTAGATTCTAACTCAGCCACACCTTTATTTTATTTTATTTTATTTTATTTTATTTTATTTTATTTTATTTTAATACAAGGCCTCTGTCTGTTGCCCAGGCTGGAGTGCAGTGGTGCAATCACTGCTCACTGCAGCCTCAACCCTCCAAGCTCAAACGATCCTCAAACCTCAGCCTCCTGAGTAGCTGGGACCACAGGTGTGCCACCACGCCCAGCTAATTTTTTCTTTCTTTCTTTCTTTCTTTTTTCTTTTTTTACAGACAAGGTGTCACTCTGTTACCCAGGCTGGTCTTGAACTCCTGGGCTCAAGTAATCCTCCCACCTTAGCCTCCCAAAGTCCTGGGATTATAGGCGTGAGTCACTGCACCCAGCCCTAACTCCCTTTTACAGACAAAGTATTTTTACGCGGTTTCGATATTCGCTGATATTTTTTTCCCAAGAACACAACTACCATGGCAATTGAAGGAAAATGGTACTATGTTTGGCTTGGAATTTTGCCAAAAATAATCATTTAGAGTTATGTGGTATTTGAGCCACCAGTGCATACTTTTTTTTTGAGACAATGTCTGCTCTGTCTCCCAGACTGGAGTGCAGCGGCACGATCTCGGCTCACTGCAACCTCCACCTCCCGAGTTCACACCATTCTGCTGCCTCAGCCTCCGGAGTAGCTGGGACTACAGGCACCCGCCACCATGCCCGGCTAATTGTTTCTGTTTTCAGTAGAGACGGAGTTTCACCCTGTTAGCCAGGGTGGTCTCGATCTCCTGACCTTGTGATCCGCCCACCTTGGCCTCCCAAAGTGCTGGGATTACAGGCATGAGCCACCGCGCCCGGCCGTGCATACTATTTTTATATGCATGTGTTGCCACATTTACAAAAATTATACCCATGGATGCAAGCATCTGACAACGACTGAAATATACACCTATTACATATTTTATTAAAAGTTACCTCCCTTTTGTTTCTCCTTTATATTGTAGTTAGGATGTTATATTGATGTTTGTTGAAACTATGTATATAGATAAGTTTCATTATCTCTTACCTATTAGCATCATTTTAGAATAGTAAAAGGAGAGTTATAAACTATTTGTTATCAAACGAGGACATTGGCCGAGCGCGGTGGCTTATGCGTGTAATCCCAGCACTTTGGAGGCCGAGGAGGGTGGATCATGAGGTCAGGAGTTTGAGACCAGCCTGGCCAACATAGTAAACCCCGTCTCTACTAAAAATACAAAAAAAATTGCCAGGTGTGGTGGTGGGCGCCTGTAATCCCAGCTACTTGGGAGGCTGAGGCAAGAAGAATCGCTTGAACCTTGGAGGCGTAGGTTTCAGTGAGCAGAGATCACACCACTGCACTCCAATCCAGGTGACAGGTGACAGTGCGAGACTCTATCTCAAAAAAAAAAAAAAAAAAGAGGACGTCACTGTGATTGGGTTGAGAATTACCAATTGAGTTCAACTCCTTCAATTTATTATGGTGAAACTGAGATCCAGACAGGAAATTTTGGAATTCTCAATTCAGTTAATGGTCCATGCTGCCTGAAAATCAGAAATACATTTTCCAATAAAAGCAATGCTTTTATTGGAAAAAGCAATGCCTTTTTTTGTTGTTGTTTTTTTTTTTGAGACAGAGTCCCACTTTGTCACCTGGGCTGGAGTGCAGTAGTGCAATCTTGGCTCACTGCAACCTCCACCTCCTGGGTTCAAGAGATTCTCCAACCTCAGCCTCCCGAGTAGCTGAGATTACAGGATCCCACCACCAAGCTGGGCTAATTTTTGTATTTTTAGTAGAGGTGGGGTTTCACCATGTTGTGCAGGCTGGTCTTGAACTCCTGACCTCAGGTGACCGCACCTGGCCACAATGCTTTAAATTTAGCTAGAGTCCCAGGCTAGCCAACAAATGGAGCTTATGTAACTCAACTATATAGCTAACATTAATGTGATTACAACGAAACCAAAAAGTCTTTGTTTGGTGATATAAAAACAGTACATTTTTGGCTGGGCGCAGTGGCTCACACCTATAATCCCAGCATTTTGGGAGGCTCAGGTAGGTGGATCACCTAAGGTCAGGAGTTCAGAACCAGCCTGGCCAACATGATGAAACCACACCTTTACTACAAATACAAAATTAGCCGGGCATGGTGGCGCATGCCTGTAATCCCAGCTATTCGGGAGGCTGAGGCAGGAGAATCGCTTGAACCCAGGAGGCAGAGGATGCAGTGAGCCGAGATCATGCCATTGCACTCCAGCCTGGGCAACAAGAGTGAAACTCTGTCTCAAAAAAAAAAAACAGACAGTACATTTTTAAAGCAAAAGTATTATGAATAGAAACACCTTATCATGGCATTCAATAATTCATAATAGACATTCAGTGTTCATAATTCATAATAGGCATTCAATAAATTCATAATAGGCACTCAAGAAACATTTATTACATAAATTGATAAACAAAAGGTCTTCACTCAAATGTTAATCTTTATGACTCATCCCTCCTGAACAAATGTATTATAAATTCCAAATTTTACACCCATTTGGGAACCTGTATTATTTTCTGAAAACATTAAAGTGCACTTTCAAGACAGTTAATTAAAAAACAAAATAGGGCCGGGCGTGGTCACTCACGCCTATAATCCCAGCACTTTGGGAGTCCGAGGCGGGCGGATCACCTGAGGTCAGGAGTTGGAGACCAGCCTGGCCAACATAGTGAAACCCCGTCTCTACTAAAAATATAAAAATTAGCTGGGTGTAGCAGAGGGCACCCGTAATCCCGGCTACTCAGGAGGCTGAGGCAGGAGAATTGCTTGAACCTGGGAGGCAGAGGTTGCAGTGAGCTGAGATCACACCACTGCACTCCAGCCTGGGCAACAGAGGGAGACTCCATCTCAAAGGAAAAAAAAAAAAAAACAGGCCAGGTGCAGTGGCTCACACCTATAATCTCAGCACTTTGGGAGGTTGAGGCAGATGGATCACTTGAGGTCAGGAGTTCGAGACCATCCTGGCCAACATGGTGAAACACCATCTCTACTAAAAATACAAAAATTAGCCAGGCATGGTGGCCCGTGCCTATAGTCCCAGGTACTTGGGTGGCTGAGGCACAAGAATCACTTGAACCTGGGAGGTGGTGGTTGCAGTAAGCTGAGATCATGCCACTGCACTCCAGTCTGGGTGACAGAGCAAGACACCGTCTCAGAAAAAAAAATAAAAATTCAAACTAAAAATTATTATATTGCCTCTGAACTTCTCTGTGTCTAGGCTTGATCAGGGGCTCAGACGCACAAGCTCAGCTGATGATTATAGGCTCTGGGTCCAAACAGCAGTTTGCAGGTGACTGCAGCAAAGTGGTAAGACAGGTACAGGAGAATGGAGATCGTAATCCAGGTGGCTGAGGAGCCACAACTGTTGCGTGGCTCTGACATCTATAAGTGGTTCATCATGCGCATAGAGTTCAGCTTCCTGTTCACGTTCCCCAAACCCAACCCTGCGTCAGGATTGTGTCTCCTCTCTACTGGCCACATGAATGTCTTTGTGTGCCATAGCCAGGCATGGTGGTGCATGCCTGTAATCTCAGCTACTTGGGAGGCTGAGGCACAGAATCACTTGAACCCGGGATGCGGAGGCTGCAGTGAGCCAAGATCACATCACTGCACTCCAGCCTAGGTGACAGAATGAGACTCTATCTCAAAAAATAAAATAAAATAAAAAGAAGAAGATGTCTTTGTGCACCAGAAGCACATCTAAGACAGTGTATTTCTCCCAGTCAAGGGCCTAGAATCAAACAGAATCTGGTGAAATTTTCTGTATTGGAAATGAGAAGCAGCAAAAGGCGGGGGCGGGGTGGGGGGAACATGTAGAAGCACAGAGGAAAGGGAACAGATGCTACACATGAGGTGGTTTAGATCCATGCCAATATGGCAGCCACTGGTCATATGCGGCTCTTCAGCACTTGAAACGTGTCTGGTCCTAAGGGGATAAGCTATAAGTGTAAAATACGCACCAGATAAGATATTTCTGTGCCCCAAAAGTGCTATATAAACACTGTACTCTAGTGAATGAATATGTTTCTCACAAGGATATGTGTTAGCAGTTCTGAAACTACATGTATGCTAGGGTTGAACAAACAAGTCAATGCATCATAGATGATGAGAGCCAGGTTTCTCACTTTCAGGGAAAGAAATTACAACTAAACCAGGGGAGAAGGCCAGAAGAAATGCTGTGGTGCTGGATGAGGGTCTGAGATACCGTATGAACTCATGTTTATTTACTTATTCGCTTTTATATTTTTCCATTAGCAGCTAGCAAGTAGTCTGTAGGATGATACTACAGGCTGTAGGGTGTACAGTCTATAGGGTGATACCTTGCCACTGTAAGAATAACCAGTTTCCCCAACACTCATTCACCTACAATTTTAATATTCATTGATCATATTGACCTGAATCAATATTTAATTGGAGGTTGAAAAACTAGTGATTTTCAAATTCTATCATTCCCACTGAAATAATTCAATAAGTGATGACTAGGTACCCAGCTAGTTGACAAAATCCTTCATAGCCCATAATGCAGGTTAAGTTATTTTATACTGATAGTTACCAAGATATGAAGCTTTGCTTCTCATTTGTAAACTGAACGTTTGAGGTATGTTGCAGGTTCTGTAGGATTTTGTGAGCTACTCTGAGACACAACCACCATGGGTACCTGGGGTAGCCAAAATGGCATCCACAATGGGATCTAAATGCTACCCTAAGAGAGTACTCCAGGCCAGGCACAGTGGCTCATGCCTGTAATCCCAGCACTTCGGGAAACTGGGGTAGGTGGATCACTTAAGACTAGGAGTTTAAGACCAGCCTAGCCAAAATGGCAAAAGCCCATCTCTACTAAAAATACAGGGAAAAAAAAAGCCAGGCATGGTGGCTCATGCCTGTAATCCCAACTAGTTGGGAGGCTGAGGTGGGTGGATCACCTGAGGTCAGGAGTTTGAGACCAGCCTGGCCAACATAGTGAAACCCTGTCTCTACTAAAAATACAAAAATTAGCCAGCCATGTTTGATCACACCTGTAATCCCAGCCAGCTACTCAGGAGGCTGAGGCAGGAGAATCGCTGGAACCCAGGAGGCAGAGGTTGCAACCAGGCGAGATCGCACCACTGCGCTCCAGCCTGGGCAACAGAGTGATACTCTGTCAAAAAAAAAAA
>NC_045445.1:17555871-17563983 GCF_002776525.5 Piliocolobus tephrosceles
GGGGGGGAACTCCAGAGTCAAATACGTTTGTAAAACGCTGAGTTAGGCTCAGTCAAGACATTTCTTTATTATGAATGAGATTAGGAGACTTTTAAACACTTTACTAATGTGTTTTCTAAAGCTGAGAAAGGAGGCAGTAGAAAGTAGCATTTTCCAAACTTATTTGACTAGACTAGTGTTCTACATAATGCACTTTGGGAAATGTTGATGCGCACCATTATAATTTTTTTTTTTAAAGCATTTTTCCGGCCACTTCCCTTTCTGCCTCTACTGCCGTCATGGTGCCCATAAAGAAGCTAGTGGCGAAGGAGGATAAAAAAAAAAAGAAGAAGAAGCAGGTTTTGAAGTTCACTCTTGATTGCACCCACTCTGTAGAAGATGGAATCGAGATGCTGCCAATTTTATGCAATTTTTGCAGGAAAGGATCAAAGTGAGCAGAAAAGCTGAGAGTCTCAGTGGAGGGGGTATGACCATCAAAATGAGCAAGAGCAAGATTACTGTGACTTCTGAGGTGCTTTTTACCAAAAGATATTTGAAATATCGCACCAAAAAAAATCTGAAGAAGAATCACCTGCTTGATTAGTTGTACATAGTTGCTAACAGCAGAGAGTTAGGAGTTACATTACTCCCAAGTTAACCAGGATGCAGAAGAGAAGGAAGATGAGGATTAAAATTCACTTATCTGGAATATTTTGTATGACTTCCTGAATAAAACTTGGGAATCAAAAACAAAAATAAAGCATTTTTCAAACCAAGACAAGAAAATAAAGAAAGAGCACTATCAGAGATATATGTCATTACTCTCCCTTGCACCCTCCCCCCAACTATAACAGCCACGTTTTGGCACTCAGATAAAGAATATCATGGCTTGGTATGTTCTCACTGCATAATCATCTCTCTGCATGCATGAGCTACTGTTGTATGAGACATTTATAAATCAACTGCCCCCTAGGTCTGGGAGAACCTATATTGGAGAGAAGGAGGAATAGGAAACATTATATGTGTACTACTTGCTAGGCACTGTGCTAAATATTTCGTGTTAGCTCACTTCACCCTGACAGCAATCACATGGGGTGAATATTTTAGCTCCATTTTACAAATTTGGAAATACAGGCTCAAAGTAACTTAACCAAGTTCATACAGCAGTAAATGGTAGAGCCAAGATTCTAATTGAACTGTGTCTGGTTCTTTCCAGTGTCACACCTCTGGAAGCCAAGGGTCTTCTAGGTACACTAAATAAGTTTCAATGGGAAAAGAAAATTTCCTCTTCTGGAACTGTTTCCAGGATTAGACTTGACTGTTGAGGAACAAGGGGTTGAGACCTAACCTGAAATAAGGGGATTTTCCAAATTTTCCCATTTGGTATGGCTTTTTTTTTTTTTTTTTTTTTTTGAGACAGAGTCTCACTCTGTCACCCAGGCTGGAGTGCAACGGCATGATCTCGGCTCACTGCAACCTCTGTCTCCCAGGTTCAAGCGAGTCTCCTGCCTCAACCTCTCGAGTAGCTGGGACTACAGGCATGTGCTACCATGCCTGGCTAATTTTTGTATTTTAAGTAGAGATGGGGTTTCACCATGTTGGTCAGGCTGGTCTCGAACCCTGACCTCAGGTGATCCACTCGCCTCTGCCTCCCAAAGTGCTGGGATTACAGATATGAGCCACAACGCCCGGCCCCTTCAGAGTGCATTTCATTCCTTTCCTCAGATTACACTTCTGTATTTCATCCAAAGATTAGAAGACTGGACTATATTTATTGGTCTAGTAAATTGCCTGTTTTCACCAATTGTACTTTGGGTAAACTGCAGGATGTAGGATCAAGAAATCCTGACCTCTAGCTAAATGATTCAAGGCACACACACACATTTCTAACATAAATGGTTCTCATTTTCTTTACAGTGACTCTGTAGGCAGAAAATATAATAGACCCTCAAGATAGAAAGCCAGAATGGTATAGTAGAAAAACTATGAGTTTGGGGGCCATATAGACCTGGGTTTGAATATCACTTGCACCACCTGCTAGCTGTGATCCTGAGAAAATTACTTTAGCTTGCTGGGCTTCAGTAGCCTCATTTATAAAATGGAGATAACCACTAAAGGTGATACATAGGGACAAAAGCGAGGTATTCCTAATGTGGAATTGCTTTCAGAATGAGATTAGGAAGAATCATTTTATAATGGCTGTCAGGCCATCTACAGAAATGACACAAACCAAGCACAATTTGTAAATGTTCGAGATTTGAGACCTAGCCCCAAATACGGTGATTAGGATTTGGTCTCAGGAAAGAATATCTGAAGCTATAAAAAATAAGTCTTAGATGAAACTGAGTATAACAAAAGCTGAATCGAAAATATGATATACAGCTGGGCACAGTGGCTCATGCCTGTAATCCCAGCACTTTGGGAGGCCGAGGCGGGTGGATCGCCTGAGGTCAGGAGTTCGAGACCAGCCTGGCCAGCAATGGTGAAACCCCATTTCTACTAAAAGAAATACAAAAATTAGCCGGGTGTGGTGGCAGGTGCATGTAATCTCAGCTACTTGGGAAGCTGAGGCAGGAGAATCATTGAACCCGGAAGGCGGAGGTTGCAGTGAGCGGAAAAATGGCCATTGCACTCCAGCCTGGGCAACAGTGAAAGACTCGGTCTAAAAAAAAAAAAAAAAATATATATATATATATATACACACAGTCTTAAAAAGACTAAAAATGTAAATACATAGATCTACATAGACATAAAAGGTTTTCCCTATTATAAGAACAGCCTAAAATCAGTCCTTTGGTGAAGCACCACTAATATAGTCCAGGGCTAAGAGTCCCTGACACACGAACACAAACATCTGGTCCGGGGGCAAGTAAAGCACTAGAGTGTCATGAATATCATCTTTTAATATGTCACTTCTGGCCAGGCGCAGTGGCTCATGCCTGTAATCCCAGCACTTTGGGAGGCCGAGGTGAGTGGATCACCTGAGGTCAGGAGTTCGAGACCAG
Organism: Piliocolobus tephrosceles; assembly: GCF_002776525.5. Lineage (NCBI taxonomy): Eukaryota > Metazoa > Chordata > Mammalia > Primates > Cercopithecidae > Piliocolobus > Piliocolobus tephrosceles. The sequence goes on from NC_045445.1 coordinate 17,558,856, forward strand.
CCTGGCCAACTTGGTGAAACCCTGTCTCTACTAAAAATACAAAACTTAGCCGGGCGTGGTGGTGCGCGCCTGTAATCCCAGCTACTTGGGAGGCTGAGGTAGGACTGCTTGAACAGAGGCGGAGGTTGCAGTGAGCCGAGATCTCACCACTGCACTCCAGCCTGGGTGACAGAGCAAGACTTCGTCTCAAAAATAAGAAATAAAAATAAAATACCAAGCAAAATAAATATAATAAGAGACAACTAGTTAACAAAAAACCCATTGTGAAACACAACCATCACAGAATATTCACTAGAATGTTTATAGTATATATATATCTATAGCTAATGTTTATAGTATATCTATCTATATCTTTTTTTTTAACCAAAACTACACACAGTCTTTGTAAAAAGAAAAATTATTTGTGAAAGAAAAAAGTCAAGACATACAAACAATGGTGAATGCCATGTATTGGGAATCTACTCTGTGTCAGGTACCATGCTAAGGGCTTTACATATTCTGAAAATGAGAAGTAAATGACATGAGAAGAAACCAAGACTCAGACATCATGTGACTTACCTAAGCTCACACAGCTAGTAAGTGGCAAAGGTGCAATTTGAATCACAGGTTAGTCTGCCATTGTCTGCGTTCTTTACGCTACACTGTGTCTCTTCCATGTGATATTCTTCCTTTAAGGTCCCACTTGAGCAGCCAGCCAGCGTGCCAACCCCAGAAGATGTCCCTCTTGCTCCCCATGTACCTCTTTCAAACCTCAAACTTTTAATATGAAGTAAGAGAAAGTAAAGTAGCTGGCACAGTATCTGAAATGTAGTAGATTTAATACAGTAATTCCTGTAATGACTGTCCATTAAATTGTTGGAACAGAAAGAATTTACGTGCTTTCTTGGGTTCTTAGCTGTGTTATACAACTTTAAATTAAGGAAAATATATTATTTAATATTATGTACATGATATTTATATACTTGCTTTGGAAAAAAATTAAGATGATGGCACGAAGTACTTACTTCAATCTCACAGAATAAGTGTAAGTCACATTCAACTTATCCGTATATTCTGCAGGAATTTCCACAGGGGGTCCATTACAAGTGACAGGGTTTTCATCTGAATGCTTACAGCTAATAAAAGAAAAAAGAGAAGGGAAGAGAATTTTTATATGAAACTGGCATTGTAAAATTTCCAATTCATGGCTATTCAGGCATGTAATAGGCCAAAAAAATAGGCTTTCCATTATATTCTACATTTAAAACTCTTTATGATTTAAAATTCTTTTGTATCCAAATGTCCTCAACACTCAAATGAGACTCAATATACTACCCCAAATCCAAAACTTAGGAATTTTCCCTGTGTCTAAAGGTAGAAAGAGGGGGGGGAAAAAAAAACCTTCTGTCAGCAAATGGCTTTGTTTTTAATATTTCATATCATTCTTTTTTAATGTACTAAGTAACACATCCTGTAACCATAACTGCATGGCTAGAGAATTAGATGAAGCAAAAATCATATTTATAAGCACCCAAAGATTTGAGGGCCTACTGTGTATAAAGCAGCATGCTTAGAAATGAAAGATACTGAACATATCATCTACGTGACCTTTTTGTCTGAAAAAAAAAGGATTACAAATAGAAGATGGAAACAAACTAAAGAAGTCTGAAATCAGAGAGGAGTGATGCAGCTAGCAAATGCCAGTCAGGGATGTGGAGACTCTTTTAGTACTCAAAATGTAAAAGGGAATAAAGGAAACAGACGAGAAAAATCAAAAGGAGAAACAGTGATGCTTCCCTTTTGATTTACTTACTCAGCATACAATTTATGCCTTGGCTTCTGTGTAATGAATAATAGGCAATCCTTATGGAATTGTCTCTACATGTGTATGCATAATAAAACCATTCACTCACGGTTGGGAAAATTACTGATGTGCATCTCTTTCTATTTGTTTTTGTAACCCTAGTGCCTGGTACGTAATATGTCCTTATAAGTGTTTCTAGAATGAATAAATTATATTTAAAGCCAAAAAACTTTATTTTATTTTATTATTTTATTTTATTTTAAGACAGAGTCTCTTATTTTGAGATGGAGTCTCACTCTGTTGCCCAGGCTGGAGTGCAGTGGCGTGATCTCGGCTCACTGCAACCTCTGCCTCCCAGGTTCAAGCAATTCCCGTGTCTCAGCTTCCCGAGTCGCTGGGATTACAGGCGTCCGCCACCACGCCTGACTAATTTTTGTATTTTTAGTAGAGATGGGGTTTCACCATGTTGGCCAGGCTGGTCTGGAACTCCTGACCTCAGGTGATCCGCCCGCCTCGGCCTCCCAAAGTTCTGGGATTACAGGCGTAAGCCACAGTGCCTGGCCCAGAACACATTTTAAAACAACTATAAATTTTTAAACTTATGATTTTTTTTTGGTTTTTATTGTTTGTTTTTAATTCTCTTTAGCTTTATAGCCATGAAAAAAAAATAATGATTCTTAAGGCTACAGATCAAAATATAACACTAAAGAGAACAATTAAATGACTGCATGATAATCCACATTATGGTTTACTGTGTAAGTACAGGCCTTGAACCCAGTACAGAAAATATCTGCATTCGATATGAGAAAGCTTATGCAGCAAAGATTGTGTTAAGAACTCTCACCAAAGTAGAAGCACTATTTTACTATAAACCTCTGGTCTTATATATGGACTGCATAAGGCTTCGTAGGCCAGTTTCAGAACTTTGGCTTTTACTCTAAGTAAGATGAGAAGTCAATAGAAGGTTCCGAGCAGAGGATTGAAATGAGCTGACATTTCCAAAGGAATGCTCTGAATACTGTATTGAGAACAGACCCCTAGAAGACAAGGGTAGCAGCAGGGAGACTAGCTAGGTTTTTGCAATAATCCAAGTGAGGTAAAATGATATCTTGGACCAGATGATAGTAGTAGAGGAGTTGAGAAGTGGTGGATTCTGAAATACTTCGAAGGGAGAGAGCCATGTGGTCTGTCAAAGGATTGGACTGAATAGGGGGTATGAGTGAAGAGTGAAAAAGAGGAATCAAGGGTGATGCCATGATTTGGGGCTTGAGCAACTGGAAAGATGGAGTTGCCACTTACTGAGATGGGAAAAACACCAGGGGAAGCACATCCAAGTGGTCATGTCCTGGCCAGGCGCGGTGGCGCATGCCTGTAATCCCAACACTTTGAGATGCCAAGGCGGGCAGATCATTTGAGGTCAGGAGTTCAGAACCAGCCTAGCCAACATGATGAAACCCTGTCTCTCCTAAGAATACAAAAATTAGTCGGGTATGGTGGTGCGTGCCTGTAATCCTAAGCTACTCAGGAGGTTGAGGCAGGAGAATCGCTTGAGACTGAGGCAGGAGAATTACTTGAGCCTGGGAGGCAGAGATTGCAATGAGCAGAGATCGCGCCACTGCACTCCAGCCTGGGCAACAGAGCGAGACTTCATCTAAAAAAAAAAAACAACAAAAACAAAAATAAGAAAAAACAAGTAGACATGTCAAATAGACAGCTAAATATACAAGTCTAGAGATCTAACAGTCATCATGGTAACACCATGAGACAGGTAAGACTACCAAAGTATGAGTATAACTAAAGAAGATAAAAAGTTCAAAGACTGAGTCTAAGGGCTCTCCCACATTAGGAGTTTACAAAAATGAGGAGGAGATTAAGAAGTGACCAGTGAGACAGGAAACCAGAAAAGCTTGGTAACCTAAAACTCAAATGAAGCAAGTATTTTAAGAATAAGAGGCCAGGTGTAGTGGCTCACACTTGTAATCCCCACACTTTGGGAGGCCGAGGTGGAAAGATCAGTTGAGGCCAGGAGTTAAAGACCAGCCTGGGCAATGTAGCGAGACCTCATCTCTACAAATAAAAATAAAAATACAGCCAGACACGGAGGTGCATGCCTGTAGTCCCTGCTACTCAGGAGGCTGAGGTGGGGAGAATCACTTGAGCCCAGGAGTTCAAGGCTACAGTAAGCTATGATGGCACCACTGCACTCCATCCTGGGTGACAGAGTGACCTAGCAAACAGCTAGCAAACAACTAGGTCTGCTAGTTGCTAGTGACCTAGCAAACAGCTAGCAAACAGACAGACCTAGCAAACAGCTAGGTCTAACTCACTTCCATGGCCTTGGGCAGCTTGTTTAATTCTGAAAAAGATAAATTATAACACAGTCCTTGCCCTCGGGTGGCCTACATAAATGACCTTTACAGCAATTACACAAAAGTTTGATTGTATGTACACATAAACTATTTCTGTAGGCAGTGTAGAATAAATACAACTGTAGAAGATTATTTTCTTGGCTTTTTTCCTCTGAGTCTGAGAATATGAGATGTGACTACAAAGCATTAAGTTTGATTCTCACATAGCTGGTGAGATTAGCTTCCTGTACAATCACTTTGTTTACTACCTTTTTAACCAAATCCCTTCAAATATGAGCAAACAGCCTGAGTCAGACCTCACAGTTCATCACCCTAAAATTCTGTTTCCAAATGTGGGAAGTGACATAAACAAAAAAGCGGCCGGGCACGGTGGCTCAAGCCTGTAATCCCAGCACTTTGGGAGGCCGAGACGGGCGGATCATGAGGTCGGGAGATCAAGACCATCCTGGCTAACACCATGAAACCCCGTCTCTACTAAAAAATACAAAAATCTAGCCGGGCGAGGTGGCGGGCGCCTGTAGTCCCAGCTACTCGGGACGCTGAGGCAGGAGAATGGCGTAAACCTGGGAGGCGGAGCTTGCAGTGAGCTGAGATCCGGCCACTGCACTCCAGCCTGGGCGACAGAGCGAGACTCCGTCTCAAAAAAAACAAACAAACAAACAAAAAAAGCATGAGTGATTGTCCTTGACATTGGTAAGGTATTTCCTGACATCTCTTAGAAGTTATGTTGACTCCTGTTATTTATAAATATGCCCTAAACCTTTTAATTCCTCTTTTATTTCTCATTGGCAACACTTTGTGGAGATAAATAAGCTTCAATTGTTTTTGGTTTTTTTGTTTTTTTGTTTTTTTGAGACGGAGTCTCGCTCTGTGGCGCAAGCTGGAGTGCAGGGACTTGATCTCAGTTCACTGCAACCTCCGCCGCCCATGTTCAAGCGATTCTCCTGCCTCAGCCTCCCGAGTAGCTGGGACTACA
>NC_045445.1:17593983-17599121 GCF_002776525.5 Piliocolobus tephrosceles
TCACTTGAACCCAGGAGGCAGAGGTTGCAGTGAGCTGAGATTGTGCCCATGCACTCTAGCCTGGGTGACAAGAGAGAAACTCCATCTCAATAAATAAATAAATAAATAACAAAAATATGTTTTTAAAAAAAGAAAATAAGGAGGTTGGACTTCCTCCTTGGTCCAACACATAGTAGAATAATAAAGACAAGATTTATCCTCCTACTTACACAACTCAAAAAATGAGTAAAATATGTAAAGCAACAGTTTCCAGACATTGGACAACAAGAAATATAAGAGTGATCACCTAGGGAAGGGGAACAAATAAGATAAGCCCTACTATTGCCTCCAGCTGACTTCATAGATAAAATTTCCAGGCTGTGACACAGGGAAAAGGTATCCATGCAGAGCTCTGCAGTCTCCTAAGGTTGAGAAAACAAAGTTCAAAGTCCAAGGAGGCCAAAGGCGCTAGAATTCATGGAGCAGAGGACCACAGAGAAGAGAGCTGCACACAGATAAACTTGGGAAATATGTAGCGGTTTCCTTATCTGGTCAGGACATGCATGTAAGGTGTATCTGTTATTGATATATTGCCTCTTATCTCCAAATTCATGAGTTTTGCCCCCCATGAAAATAATTCAGGCCCTTTAAATAGTTTACCTCTACAAACTGGCACTAAAGAGGCTTGGTCAGTAGAGGGCGCTGGAGAGACATCGCAAGGGAAAGGGTTTTATTTCCTGGTTGATGTCCACTCACTCCACAGGCTTGTTTTCTTTAAGCATGCTGCAGCCCCTAATGAATGAATGGACCCAGGTATCACAACAAAAAAGAGAGACAAAAAAAATCATGTGCCTCCTCATGAAAGAACACAACTGCCACCTCACCTTCTCAAAGAAACCAAACCTGAATCTGATCAAGTCACTGGATCCAGCTGCCAATTTGCGGGAAATAGAGGACAGAGGAACATGCACAATGGATTGGATTGAACCATACAAGGATGGACAGATGGATAGATATGTGATAAATCAAATAGAGTAAAATGGTAACTGTAGAATATAGATGTTGGACACTCAGATGAGTGTCCACTATATAATTTTTTCTTCTCTTCTTTTTTTTTTTTTTTTTTTTTTTTGAGACAGGGTACCACTCTATCGCCCAGGCTGGGGTGCAGTTGTGCTATCACGGCTCACTGCAGCCTCAACCTCCTGGGCTCAAGCGATCCTCCTACCTCAGCCTCCTGAGTAGCTGGGACTACAAATGCATGCCACCATGCCCCACTAATTTTTAAAAACTTTTTGGAGAGATGGGGTCTTGCAATATTGCCCAGGTTGGTCTCCAACTCCTGGGCACAAACTATCCTCCCACCTCAGCCCCCCAAAATGCTGGGATTATAGGCATGAGCCACTGCGTCTGGCCCGCCCAAGTTTTCCGTGTGTTTGAAAATGCTCCTAATAAAATGTTGACAAAAGACACATAAAAATAGTCAAATCTAAACTACAGTGTGGCTAGGTGTGGTGGCTCACACCTGTATTCCTAGCACTTTGGGAGGCCAAGGCAGGCAGATCACCTGCGGTCAGGAGTTCAAGAGCAGCCTGGCCAACCCGGTAAAACTCCATCTCTACTGAAAATACGAAAATCAGCCAGGTGTGGTGGTGTGCACCTGTAATCCCAGCTATTCGGGAGTCTGAGGCAGGAGAATCGCTTGAACCCAGGAGGTGGAGGTTTTGGTGAGCCGAGATCACGCCACTGCACTCCAGCCTGGGCAACAGAGCAAGACTCCATCTCAAATATAAAAATAAAAATAAAATATAGTGTCTAGGGAAGTATACTTGGGTGGTGAAACTACAAAAGAAACTCAAGGAAGTGATTAGTATAAAAGTTAGGATAGTGGTTACTTTGGGAGAAAGCAGCATATTGTAAATGGGCAGGGACACATGGAATCCTTCCGAGGTAGCTGGCCAAATTCTATTCTTGGCCCGGTTGCGGTTTACAAAGGTGTCCCCTTATAATTATTCATTAAATGCTATTTCTGTTCTGTGTGGCTTTCTGTCTGCATTTTACAACAAAAGGGTTGTTTTTTTAAAGTCCGTATCCTTTGACCCAGCAACCACTTTAGGATAATTACTAATTACTAATTATCCTAAAGTAATTACCAGTAGAGAATCGTTTAAGCCCAGGAGTTGGAGACCAGCCTGAGCAATATTGCAAGACCCCATCTCTACAAAGTCCATATCCTTTGATGCAGCAAATAATTAGTAACTATCCTAAAGTAATAATTAAGACTACATAGATGGCTGTACAACAATAGCTGTCATTTATTGAGTGCCTACTATGTATTAAACACTGCTCTAGCACTTTACAAGTATTATCCTATTTATCCTTGTAACAACCCTGTGTATTATAGTACACACGATTCTTTTTTTTTTTTTTTTTTTTTTTTTAGAGACGGAGTTTCGCTCTGTTGCCAGGCTAGAGTGCAGTGGCGCAATCTTGGTTTGCTGCAATTTCTGCCTCCCAGGTTCAAGCGATTCTCCTGCCTCAGCCTCCCGAGTAGCTGGGACTACAGGTACGTGCCACCACGCCCAGCTAATTTTTATGGTATACACTATTATTATTTCCATTTTACAGATGAGACTAAAGAGCTGAAAGAATGCTGAATAAATGATTTATTTATTAATAAAAAGTATGGGTGGGAGGCTGAGGCAGGAGAATGGCGTAAACCCGGGAGGCGGAGCTTGCAGTGAGCTGAGATCCGGCCACTGCACTCCAGCCTGGGCGACAGAGTGAGACTCCGCCCCAAAAAAAACAAAAAAAAAAAGTATGAGTCAGGCACGGTGGCTCATGCCTATAATCTCAGTACTTAGGGAGGCCGAGGCAGGCGGATCACTTGAGGTCAGAAGTTCGAGATCAGACTGGCCAACATGGCAAAACTCTGTCTCTACTAAAAATACAAAAATTAGCTGGGTGTAGTGGCACACGCCTGTAATCCCAGCTACTGAGGAGGCTGAGGTGTGAGAATCACTTGAACCCCGGAGGCAGAGGTTGCAAGTGAGCCAAGATCACGCCACTGCACTCCAGCCTGGGCAACAGAGCAAGACTCTGTCTCCAAAAAAATACATAAATGACAAATATGGATATAGATATAGAGACAAAATATGTGTATTATAATATATATGAACATGGAAAGAAGTCCATCATAAACTTCTTAGTGAAGACATAAAAGATCACAGAAATATATATATAATATAATCTCACATTAAAAAGTTATACACAGTATACATAAAAAAAATCTATTAAAATTGGAGAGGATTACGAAGAGATTCTCATTTAGTACTCTATACCCCTGTTTTGTAGGAGATTTTCACAAGCCTATACTACTTTTGTAATTATAAAAACCACAATATATTTCATAGTAAGGAGGTGTGAGGTGGGGGGACTCAAAGATCCAGAGACCTACCTGGATCTCCGGCATGGTAGGCTGAATAGAACAAAAGTAGGTGCCGTGACCATGGGCCTAAAACATCCTCATCTTAGCATCTCAAATCCCCAGAAACACTTCCATCTGCTCAGCCAATAGATATGAGGAGTAACGTTTTTTAAAAGTGACAGGAGGTCAGGTGCGGTGGCTCACGCCTGTAATCCCAGCACTTTGGGAGGCCGAGGCGGGTGGATCACAAGGTCAGGAGATTGAGATCATCCTGGCTAACATAGTGAAACCCCGTCTCTACTAAAAATCCAAAAAATTAGCTGGGCATGGTGGTGGGTGCCTACAGTCCCAGCTACTAGGGAGGCTGAGGTAGGAGAATGGCACGAACCCGGGAGGCAGAGCTTGCAGTGAGCCAAGATCATGCCACTGCATCCAGCCTGGGCAACAGCGCAAGACTCCATCAAAAAAAAAAAAAAAAAAGTGACAGGAGTAATTGCAAATTTTTGCACTGATCATATCTTGAGGATGAAGCTATTTATGTTGGCATGAATTTTGAAAAAACTACCTCTAATACAGTGCTAAAACAAGAATGCAGAAATAGCAAATCAAAGTAGATGTACAAACTGAAATTGTATTGCCACAATTCCATAAGCTAAAGTGGCACATGGTCAGTATAGAAAAATAAGCAGAAGGTCGGATGCGGCGACTCATGCCTGTATTCCCAGCACTTTGGGAGGCCAAGGCAGGAGGATCACTCGAGGTCAGGAGTTCAAGACCAGCCTGGCCAACATGGTGAAACCACGTCTCTACTAAAAATATACAAAAATTACCGGGGCTAGGTGGTGCGTGCCTGTAATCCCAGCTACTGGGAAGCCTGAGGCAGGAAAATTGCCTGAACTCTGGAGGCAGAGGCTGCAGTGAGCCAAGATCACACCACTGCACTCCAGACTGGGAGACAGAGTGAGGTTTCCTCTCAAACAAGAAACAAAAAACAAAAACAAAGAAAAACAAGCAGAGGTTTCACTTAACCATAGTTATTGTTCTACACACACGATCTTACTAACATAACATAGTCAGCTGAGGGTCACAGTGGACTCTCCACCAACTGAGCCTTGCCAAGAGCTAGAGAGCTCTAAACACACTCACAGGATGTGCATATTGGCAAGCCTTTGCAGGTTATCTGGAGAATGAATTCCTAGCAGTGGAATTACCAGGTCAAATAACATGTATCTTTTTTTTTATTATTTTGTTATACATATATATATTATTGTTGTGTGTTATTTCCTAAGTTTTTCTATTACTACACATGATCACATTTATTCTATTTTACTAGCTACAGCCAAATGTCCTCCAGCAAGACTTTATCAATTTACTATAACAGTGTGTTTCCCTACATCTTAGCCAGCACTAGGCATCACCCTTTAACATGCTTGTAGATCCGACAGATGAACAATATTGCTTTTTGGCTGGGCACGGTGACTCATGCCTGTAATCCCAGCACTTCAGGAGGCTGAGGCGAGTGCATCACGAGGTCACCAGTTCAAGACCAGCCTGACCAAGATGGTGAAACCCTGTCTCTACTAAAAATACAAAAATTAGCCGGGCACGGTGGCAGGCTACTTGGGAGGCTGAGGCAGGAGAATCACTTGAACCCGGGCGGCAGAGGTTGCAGTGAGCCGAGATCGAGCCACTGCACTCCAGCCTGGGCAACAGAGTGAGACTCAGTCTCAAA
>NC_045445.1:17599221-17607556 GCF_002776525.5 Piliocolobus tephrosceles
GCACTTTAGGAGGCCGAGGCAGGCGGATCACAAGGTCAGGAGATCGAGACCATCCTGTGAATGGTAAAACCCCATCTCTACTAAAAATATAAAAAAAATTAGCCGGGCATGGTGGCAGGCGCCTGTAGTCCCACCTACTCGGGAAGCTGAGGCAGGAGAATGACGTGAACCCAGGAGGCGGAGCTTGCAGTGAGCCAAGGTTTTGCCACTGCACTCCAGCCTGGGAGTCAGAGCGAGATTCCGTCTCAAAAAAAAAAATGCTTTTCAGTGTTGTCTTAATTTGTATCTCTTTAATTATGGCTGCAGTTGAGTATAGGTTCATGTTCTTTGTCCATTTGCATTTACTTTTCTGTAAAGCAGATTGTAGCCTTTGCCCATTTTTCTTTTGGTCTGTTTGCCTTTTCCTGATTGATTTGCATATGGGCTCTGGATGAAAGAAATCAATCTATCATCACCCCCAAATCACAAATAGTTTTTCTTGGTATATCAGCTGCATTTTGACTTTGCTATTTATTTGCCATGTAGAAGGATTTTATTTTTGTGTTTATTTTTACAGAGTCAGATTCATCCGTCATTTCCTTTATAGTTTCTGGAGCTTGTACAGTACCTTGCTTCCTCATTCCATGTTTTCTTCTATCTTCTTAATGTTTAAAGTTTTAATTCCCTTGTAGTTCATTTGGGTATAAGGACTGAAGTATAGCCCAAGATCATTTTATTCCTGTCCTGAAACAGTTGTCAGTCCCCACATCATTTATTGAACTGTCTTTGCTAATTTGAAACACCTCCTTTGGTGGGGCGCGGTGGCTCACGCCTGTAATCTTAGCACTTTGGGAAGCCGGGGCAGGTGGATCACCTGAGGTCAGGAGTTCGAGAGCAGCCTGGCCAACATGGTGAAACTCCATCTCTACTAAAAATACAAAAATTAGCCGAGTGTGGTGGGATCGCCTCAGCTACTAGGGAGGCTGAGGCAGGAGAATGGCATGAACCCAGAAGGCGGAGGGTGGAGGTTGCAGTGAGCCGAGATCGTGCCACTGCACTGTTGCCTGGGTGACAGAGTGAGACTCTGTCTCAAAAAAGAAAGAAAAGAAAAAGAAAAGAAGGAGGAAAGAAGGAAAGAAAGACCACCTTTACGATAAACTGAAATTCCCATAAATAATTTCCATAAATATTTATGTATCTTTCTGGATTCTATTCTAGTCCATTGTTCTCTGCTACTATCTTTTATCTAATAGTTCTTCAAATAAATTATCAAAACTTGACTTTTAGTGCAAAAAAGGAGTTTTTTACCATAATCCCAACTTCTTGGGAGGCGAGAGTCTCACTTAATCACCCAGGCTGGAGTACAGTGGTGTGGTGGTGTGATCTTGGCTCACTGCAACCTCTGTCTCCAGGGTTCAAGCGATTCTCCTGTTTCAGCCTCCCAAGAAGTTGGGATTATAGGTGCAAGCCACTACGCCCAGCTAATTTTTGTGTTTTTAATAGTGACCGATTTCAGCATGTTGGCCAGGCTGGTCTCAAACTCCTGACCTCAGGTGATCCACCTGCCTCGGCCTCCCAAAGGGCTGGGATTACAGGAGTGAGCCACTGTGCCCGGCTGTTTTTTACCTTTAAATTGATTGGTTTTAATTAAAACTATCTTAGGTTTTGATTACAATTACATCAAGGTAGCAATGGTTGCACAACAATGTGAATGTGCTTAATGAATTTTAAAACAGAAAAACCTTTGTTGTTAGTCAGACAACCATGATTGCCACTTTGATTCTAGGCATCTAACTCAGAAGTTCTCAAATGTTTTAGTCTCTGGACCCTTACCCTTAAAAATTAAGAACCCTGAAGAGTTTTTGTTTATGTGGGTTGTATCTACCTACATTTACTGTGTTAGAAATTTAAAATGAGACATTTTAAAAACACAAGAATAGGCTGGGCACGGTGGCTCACACCTGTAATCCCAGCACTTTGGGAGGCCAAGGCGGGCGGATCATGAGGTCAGGACATCGAGACCATCCTGGCTAACAAGGTAAAACCCCATCTCTACTAAAAATACAAAAACAAATAGCCGTGCGTGGTGGTGGGTGCCTGTAGTCCCAGCTACTCAGGAGGCTGAGGCAGGAGAATGGCGTGAACCCGGGAGGCGGAGCTTGCAGTGAGCCGAGATTGTGCCACTGCACTCCAGCCTGGGCAACAGTGCAAGACTCCAAGAATACAGAAGCACACATTCCATTAGCCCTCAGAGTGATGACATCATCTCACTTCATGTAGCTTCTGGAAAATTCCACTGTACACTCATGAAAGAATGAGAGTGAAGAAGGCACGTAACAGCTTAGTACTACTATGAAAATAGTTTTGACCTCCCTGAAAAGTTCTCAGAGGCCCCAAGACTGCACTTTCAAAATAATTGGTATAACTATTCCCACTGATATGATCAATGGCACTATAAACAATTTTTTTTTTTTTTTTTTTGAGACAGATTCTTGCTCTGTCGCCCAGGCTGGAGTGCAATGGAGCAATCTCAGCTCATGGCAGCCTCCACCTCCCAGGTTCAAGTGATTCTCCTGCCTCAACCTCCCGAGCAGCTGGGATTACAGGCACCCAACGCCACACCTGGCTAATTTTTTTGTATTTTTAGTAGATATGGGGTTTCACCATGTTGGCCAGGCTGGTCTTGAATTCCTGACCTCAGGTGATCCACCCACCTCGGCCTCCCAAAGTGCTGGCATGAGCCACCATTCCCGGCCTATAAACTTTTCTGAAACTTGCCTGAAACTTTCATTTTTCAATGAAAAGGAGCCTATGTGTCAGGGGGAAGGGAGGAGGACATCAGTATCTATCTAAAATAAATATCTTTAAAATAAAAATAGGCTGGGAGCGGTGGTGCACACCTGTAATCCCAGCACTTTGAGAGGCTGAGGCAGCCAGATGACTTGAGTCCAGGAGTTCGAGACTAGCCTGGGCAACACGGCAAAATCCTATCTCTACAAAAACTATAAATATTAGCCTGACATGGTGGCACAGGCTTGTAGTCACAGCTACTCAGGAGGCTGAGGAAGGAGGATGGTTTGAACCCTGGAGGTCGAGGTTGCAATGAGTCGTGATCATGCCACTGCACTCAGCCTGGGTGACAGAGTGAGACTCTGTCAAGAAGAAGAAGAGGAAGAAGAGGAAGAAGAGGAAGAGGAAGAAGAAATTCACAAGAGTACCACTATTTATAAAACAAATAGCAAAAAGTAGCTGCTGGTTTTATTTAAGCTTTGGTTTTTGTCTTTTTGGACAGAGTCTCACTCTGTTGCCACGCCTGGAGTGCAGTGGCACAGTCTGGGCTTACTGCAACTTCCGTCTCCCTGGTTCAAGCGATTTCCATGCCTCAGCCTCCCAAGTAGCTGGTACTACAGGCATGCACCACCACGCCTGGCTAATTTTTTTTTTTTTTTTTTTTTTGTATTTTAGTGGAAATGGGATTTCACCATGTTGGCCAGAATGATCTCGAACTCCTGACCTTGTGATCCGCCCACCTTGACCTCCCAAAGTGTTGCGATTACAGGCGTGAGCCACTGCACCTGGCCCTATTTAAGCTTTTACTTAACCTTGGTAATTTTATGTTGACAACCTACAAATGTTGATAAAGTTATTGCTACTCCTGCCAACTGAGGCTTTTTCATCCTATTGGTCCCTTTCTTCTTCCCAGACTTGATCCTGAAAGATGTTGTCGTTAAATGTTCCCTAAGAACCCACTTTCATATATGGTCTCAAACCCAGACCATGTTAATGAACATTTCTCCTGTTCATTAACTCCTTTCTTCTGCCAGTTTACCCTTGCTTTCAAAGAACTATCAATTAAGCAGTTGTTTGTTGCTTCTCTTCCCATTATCTTTACTTCTTTATCTCATTGCTTCTCACTGTGTAGAATACATAGCACTGAAGATATACAAGATGATTTTAGGTAGTAGATGGAAAACCAATTTTACCTTTTACATATTTACTTGAAATTAGATGAATAAAAAATATAAGTAGTACAGTACATCGGTACATCTATAGTTTCTAGGGTATTATAGTTTCCTTTCTAAATACAGCATGGATTTTTTTTTTTTTTTTTGAGTCAGGGTCTCCCTCTGTTGACCAGGCTGGGGTGCAATGGTGCAATCTGGGCTCACTGCAACCTCTGCCTCCCAGGTTCAAGCAATTCTCCTGCCTCCGCCTCCCAAGTAGCTGGGACTACAGGTAAGTGCCACCATGCCTGGCTCATTTTTTCCTTTTTTTTTTTTTTTTTTTGTGTGTGTGTATTTTTAGTAGAGACAGGGTTTTGCCATGCTGGCCAGGCTGGTCTCAAATTTTTTGGCCTCAAGTGATCCACCCGCCTCAGCCTCCCAGAAGTGCTGGGATTACAGGCATGAGCCACTGCACCTGGCTTTAAATAATGGATTTTTTTAAAGTAGATAAGTAATAATACAGGTGCTTGACACACAGCAAAAAGTACCAAGGTGGTATGTGAAATGACTGAAATATAAGAAATACTGCCAGGTGCAGTGGCTCACGCCTGTAATGCCAGCACTTTGGGAGGCCGAGGTGTGTGGATCACTTGAGTCCAGGAGTTCAAGACCAGCCCGGACAACATGGTAAAACCCCATCTGTACTAAAAAAATACAAAAATTAGCCGGGTGTGGTGGCAGACACTTATAATCCCAGCTACTCAGAAGGCTGAGGCACGAGAATCACTTGAACCCGGGAGGCAGTGGTTGCAGTGAGCCAAGATGGCGCCACTGCACTCTAGCCTGGGTGACACAGAGAAACGCTATATCCAAATAATAATAATAATAAAATAAAATAAAAATAAAAAAGAGTACTTTTTTGGCAGGGTGTGATGACTCACTTTGGGAGTCCAAGGTGGAAGCACTGCTTGAGGCCAGGAGTTCAAGACCAGCCTGGGCAATATAGCTAGACCCTGCCGCGCCAAGAAAATAGAAATAAAAAAAAAAAAAAAAAGGTGACAGAAAAAAAAAAAAAAAAAAAAAGGCCAGGCACGTTGGCTCACGCTTGTAATCCCAGCACTTTGGAAGGCCGAGGTGGGTGGATCACGAGGTAAGGAGTTCAAGACCAGCCTGGCCAACACAGTGAAACCCTGTCTCTACTAAAAATACAAAAATTAGCTGGGCATGCTGGCGGGTGCCTGTAATCCCAGCTACTCGGGAGGCTGAGGCAGGAGAATAGTTTGAACCTGGGAGGTAGAGATTTCAAGTGTGCTGAGATCATGCCACTGCACTCCAGCTTGCGTGACAGAGCTAGACTCTATCTCAAAAAAAAAAGACAAAAAAAGAAAATCGAAACTTAACCAGGCACGGTGGCACATGCCTGTAGTCCTAGCTACTCAGGAGGCTAAGTAAAGAGAATCAATTGAGCCCAGGAGTTTGAGGATGCAGTGAGCTATGATGACATCACTTTGCTCCAGCCTGGGCGACAGAGCAATACCCTGTCTCAAAACAAACAAACAAACAAACAAAAAACTTCTGAAAGGAATTGAAAAATTCATTCAGTCATGTTATTTTTTGTTTTTTTTCTGAGACAGCGTCTCGCTCTTTCACCCGGGCTGGAGTGCAGGGGCGCAATCTCGGCTCAATGCAACCTCTGCGTCCCAGGTTCAAGCAAATTCTCGTGCACCTTAGCTTCCCAAGTAGCTGGGATTACAGGTGCCTGCCATCATGCTCAGTTAATTTTTGTATTTTTAGTAGAGATGGGTTTTCGCCATGCTGGCCAGGCTGGTCTCAAACTCCTGAGCTCAAGCGATCTGCCACCTTGGCCTCCCAAAGTGCTGAGATTACAGGCGTGAGCCACCTCACTCAGCCAAGTCATGGTATTTCCGATGCCAAACCTACCAGTAATGCTGGTAATTCAGTCGTATTCCTTTCTTCAAAAAAGCCAGCTTGTCCATTTAGTCTTGATCATAAGATTTTACACAAACTTTTACACATTTTTGTTTTGTTAAAAGAAAACTGTTAAGAAAAAATTGAAAATATTAAGAGATCTGGCTAAAGTTTATAATTCAAATGTCATGAAATAAGCAATTTATCTTACAGGTAAAACTTCTTCAAAGACTTTAGTATGCCATCATTCTCTACACTCCCTCTTCTAAGTTTTCATTCGTAACTAAAATGATTACAACTAGACACACACACAATGCTGTCATCACTGAAGAGAAGAATTTGTCTTCTTCAATAACATACAAGATGGGATATGAAATCCACCCTAGCTTCCTAAAAACTACCCTGATATACAATCCTTCACTTAAAAGTGACAATAAAATTGATGGTAGTGGTGGTTGTACAACTCTGTGAATACACTAAAAACCACTAAATTAGACACTTTAAGTGGGTGAATTATATGGTACGTGATTTATCTCTGAATAACACTGTTACCAAAAGAGCGTGATAATAAAATATTTGACACTTTTAATACAAAATTTCTTATTTACAAAGTCTAGCTATGGAGGATTATCAAGGTAAAGTGCCAGTGGTTGTTTTTTTATTTTTTGTTTTTTGTTTTTGAGACGGAGTTTCACTCTTGTTGCCCAGACTCTCCTGTAATGGCACCATCTCGGCTCACGACAACCACCGCCTCCCAGGTTCAAGCGATTCTCCTGCATCAGCCTCCCGAGTAGCTGGGATTACAGGCATGCACCACCACGCCCGGCTAATTTTGTATTTTTAGCAGACAGGGTTTCTCCACGTTGGTCAAGCCAGTCTCGAACTCCCAGCCTCAGGTGATCCGCCTGCCTCGGCCTCCCAAAATGCTGGGATTATGGGCATGAGCCACTGTGCCCGGACCAGTGTTATTATTATTATTTTTTTTTTCTTCCAGAGCCTTCAGATGAAATGTGCCAATGTTATGAATCAGGAAATGATGAGCATGAGTAAACAATGAAAAACGGAGTCATATTTTAGCACCTACTGTCCTGAAATAATACAAATATGAACCAAAAAAGAATCTTATTGGCAGCAGAGTTATACTACACTGCCAAGTTTCTTCAGTCCAAGGGACAGCATTTCTTGATAAAGTACACTTTCCTGTTAGAACAATGGCACTCCACAAAGGCATGGCATGCAAATTTAATCATCAAAAGGTTAATGCCTGACACACAAACCAATGTAACAGTACAACAGAAAACTCAGAAATACAGCATACAACTATGCCCAAGTGATTTTTTTTACAAAGGTGAAAAAGTGGCCAGGCATGGTGACTCACACCTGTAATCCCAGCACTTTGGGAGGCCGAGGTGGGTGGATTACTTCAGGTCAGGAATTTGAGACCAGACTGGCCTCGTCTCTACTAAAACTACAAAAATTAGCTGGGCATGGTCCCAGCTACTCAGAAGACTGAGGCAGGGCCAGGTGAGGTGCTCACGCCTGTAATCCTAGCATTTTGGGAGGCCAAGGTGGGCGGATCACATGAGGTCAGGCGTTCAAAGCCAGCCTGGCCAACATGGTGAAATTCCATCTCTACTAAAAATACAAAACAAATTAGCTGGGCATGGTGGCGGGTGCCTGTAATCCCAGCTACCTGGGAGACTGAGGCAGAAGAATTGCTTGAACTCAAGATCGCACTACTGCACTCCAGCATGGGCAACAGAGCAAGACTCCATCGAAGAAGAAGAAAGAAGAAGAAGAAGGAGAAGGAGAAGGAGAAGGAGAAGAAGAAGGCTGAGGCAGAAGAATCACTTGAGCTCAGGAGGTGGAGGTTGCAGTGAGCCAAGATGGTGCCACCACACTCCAGCCTGGAGGATAAAGCAAGACTCTGCCAAAAAAAAAATTTGAAAAGGTGCAAAAGCAATTTCACGGAGGAAGGATAGTCTTTTCAAGAAACCATGCTAAAGAAATTAGATATCTATAGGCAAAAAAATTAATCTCAACCTAACTTTCACATCTTATAACAACAAATAAAAACCCAAAATGTATCACAGACTTAAATGTGTGAACCCCAAATACCGGAGGCAGGTCTCACTCAATATAGAAAGTTTATGCTGCCAGGTGCAGTGGCTCACGCCTGTAATCCTAGTACTTTGGGAGGCCAAGGCGAGTGGATTACCTGAGGTCAGGAGTTCGACCAGCCTGGCCAGCATGGTGAAACCCCATCTCTACTAAAAATACAAAAAAAAAAAAAAAAAAAAATTCGCCAGGTGTGGTGATGGGCGCCTGTAATCCCAGCTACTCAGGAGCCTGAGGCAGGAGAATCACTTGAACCCAGGAGGCGGAGGTTGCAGTGAGCCAAAATCATGTCACTGCACTCCAGCCTGGGAGACAGAGTGAGACTCCATCTCAAAAAAAAGAAAAAAGGAAGGAAGGGAGGGAGG
>NC_045445.1:17607656-17610065 GCF_002776525.5 Piliocolobus tephrosceles
AATCATGTTTCTTTGCTAGGGAGCCTGCTGAAATAAAGAATAAAGAGCAAGGACTAGATATCAACAGTTAGAGAAAAGGCAAATAAAAAAATATAAAAAGGATGCTATTTCTTACATGTGTTTGGCAAGAGGTTGGCTCAAAACACTGCTATCAATATTTCTCACAGCAAAAGGCAAGCTCCAGGTTTGAAAAATAAACATGCTGCACCTAGAGCTAGCCTTTAAAAACTCCTAGAACCTTCAAGTTGGCTAAGTCTATAATCAGCACCGTTCTCAACTTTGTGTGCATTTGTGATGCCTTCTACCAGAATACCCCTCTACACCCTAGATTAGGCAACTAGAGATCAGAACATAAGTCTTATTTATTAAGACTTTTTGAATTGATTACTTGCAAAAAAAAAAAACTCCTTTTGAGTCAGCTTACAAGGAAAACAACGAGACTACTAAGGAAGGGAGTCAAGAAATTACTGGTGGTTGTGGGACACATGGAAGAGGAATTGTCCCAGGAATCCCCGGCTAAAGAAAAGTAATAATGATGACAGTTACCATTTATTGAAAGCTTACTATGTGCAAGGTGCCCTCGTAAGTGCTTTGCATGTACTATCTCATTTTATTCTCACAAATCTCTAGAAGTAAATAACACTATATTTGCAGAGAGAGGACCCAGGAGACCAAAGTGAGAGGAGCAGAGAGGAGGAAGGTAAAGAAGAAGAGAGGGAGAGGAGCCGAGAGAGCATAGCATCCAGGAGAAAGGGGGAGGGGGAGGAGCCAAGAGGGCACTGGCAGAACAAAAAGGGACGGGGTAAGGAGCCGATAAGGGGGGGAAGGGGAGGGGCCAAGATAAGAAGGTGGGGCCGAAACAGTGGGCTTTGGAGCTGTGAGGGAGAAGGAAGAAGACGAGATGAGAGGGAAGGGAGGAAGCAGAGAAAGAAGAGGAAGGGGAGGAACTGTGAGGAAGGAGGAGATACTGAGAGGGCGGGAAAGATCCGCGAAGTGGGAGGCTCCGAGATTGAGAGACCCTGAGACACACCCACAGGGAGAGCAATGGCATTCCGGGTCCAAGTCGATGAGCTCTCGACCCTGGTCGTCCCCGATCGGGCCCATACCTCTACCTGAAGCCTTCCCCTCACATCTCACTCCCTCTCTCCAATCCTCACCTGACAAAATGCGATTTCTCGCTCCGCCTGGCAGAGGTTGACCGCGATTAGCCTGGGGAGGTAGAAAGCCGTGCAGCGGGCGGCCCTGAGCCTCAGGAGCAGCCCCAGCCCCAGCCCCAGCCCCAGGCAGCCACCTCAGCCCGGAGAGGGAGGGCCACTGGCGCTCGAGGTTGGTTCCCACGCGGAAACCACGAGTACTCATTTCAGGAGCCGGCTTAGGCACTCGGGGACACACACATGAAATCGGCACCCGTGGGGGAAATAATCGGAAATGACAAGAACCTCGGACAGGGAAGAGCCGAGGCCAGCTAGTGGCACTAGAACTCCCAGGATAGCCACTTAGTCGGGATAAACGGTGGTTCGCAACCCGGTTGCTAGGGCGCCAGTAAGCGGGCGTCGTGAATTGTCGCGGTGCGCATGCGTAGGGGTCCCCGCCGAGCCTCTCCACGCCCCCATCTCCAGACTTCCCTGCCCCGCCCTTTCCCGTGGCTCTGGCGGTGCCTTGCGCTCTGCCTCGCTTGCAGCTATGCTAGGCCCTGCACTGGGTGGGGGGCGAGGGAAGCCTGTCCTAGAAGTTTCATCATCGCAGGGGCTCGCCTCCTCCCGAGGTTGCCTTTCTTAGTCCCAAACTAACAGTGTTACCGCCCCTGCCATCTTCATTTCTGGCTGCAAGGACTAAGGGGTGTGGCATTCTTGGGCCGCACAGTCCAGTGCGGTGCCTATGAGGCACTTGAAATGCAACTTTTCCGAGTTTGATGTTCTCTAAGTGTAAAATGCACTCCGGCTACCAAAGACAAAAAGGAAGTAAAACATTTAGGCCGGGCGCGGTGGCTCCGGCCTGTAACCCCAGTACTTTGGGAGGCCGAGGTGGGTGGGTCACCAGAGGTCAGGAGTTCGAGACCAGCCTGACCAATATGGTGAAACCCCGTCTCTACTAAAAATACAAAACTTAGCCAGGCATAGTGGCGTGCGCCTGTGGTCCCAGCTACTTGGGAGGCTGAGACAGGAGAATTGTTTGAACCTGGGAGGTGGAGGTTGCATTGAGCCGAGATCACACGACTGCACTCCAGCATTGGCGACAGTGAGACTCCGTCTAAAAAAAAAAAAAAAAAAAAAAGGCGGGGGTGCCAGGCGCTGTGGCTCACGCCTATAATCCCAGCACTTTGGGAAGCCGAGGTGGCAGGTCACGAGGTCAGGAGATGGAGACCAGCCTGACCAACATGGTGAAACCCCGTCTCTACTTAAAAATACA
>NC_045445.1:17610165-17612178 GCF_002776525.5 Piliocolobus tephrosceles
AGGCGCCTGTAATCCCAGCTACTCAGGAGCCGAGGCAGAAGAATCGCTTGAACCCGGGAGGCGGAGGTTGCAGTGAGCCGAGATAGCGCCACTGCACTCCAGCCTGGGCGACAAGTGAGACTCTGTCTCAAAAAAGAAAAGAAAACATTGTTCTAATTACTGCATGGGTGATTGAAATCATAATATTTAGGGTCCACTGCGTTGAATAAAACATTACTAAAACCAATTTCACCTGCTTCTTTTAATTTTTTTAATGTGGCTACTTGGAAATGTAAAATTACATAGTATGTGACCTACATTATATTTCTATTGGATATCGCTAGTCTTGGGAAGGAGGATGGAAGGGCAAAAGACTAAAGAAAACGAAGGCGGAGGCGGAGTCCTGCTCTATGCTATTGAAAGAAAGTCGTCTTTCTCATAGCGGCGGGGACCTTATTTTACGACCTCTGTAAGAATCCTATCTTACCTTTTGCTCCTTGTGGTGTACTATAATGCAAAGTGCTTGCATGTGGAACAAGAGAGTATTGTAGGTATGATAGGACACAGATACTAGGAAAGCTTGTTATTTTTCCCTTTTGTGTCTCAAGAGTTTTGGAGAACAAGAGGTCACTTGTTTACGCTGAGTCGTGTGCGCCTTGCCAAGTGCCTTTCTGTCCAAGTTCCCTCGCTCTGAGAGGTCTGCGTCTCCTGGTGATTGGCAGGCGGCGATTCAAGACAGAACAAAGGCATCGTGCTGGCGGTGAGCCGAGGCGAGTAGAAATGTAGCAAGTTAACTCTTGGACTAGAGACATTGAAAAAGTTGTAGGAGAAATGAAAGGAAATGTGCGAATGATGAGAAATAAGGGAGTTGTGAGAGTGAAAAGGTTGAACTTAATCAAAAGAATTAGAGAAGCCCATGTAAAGATTTGCAGGGCAGAATAACAGCATTGCCAGGGCACAGTCTTTGTGACCAGGAATGGGAAAAGGGAGCTAGGAAGCGTGAGAGTGGTCACGGTTGGAAGTAACCAGAGCTTGGATAAAAATTGTGTGTTTCACCGCTGCATTAGTATGGCTCTCTGGTCTGCCTTTGGTTGAAAACATGTGTATAATAAAAAAACAGGACAGCCTCCCAGGCCTAGTCCTGGAGCATGGATACCGGCTCCTCCAGGCACCAAAGAAGCAAACCCTAGGAGGGCCCGTCGCTCCACGGGAAGGTGTGACCTTTACATCCCTGCCTCCCGGGTCACCTCCAGGATGTAGACCCCGCCTGTAAGGGACCCTGGTCAGACTCTTAACAGTGCCATTGAGGTCTTCCATTAAGGCTCCCTGCAGGGACAGCGTATGCCTATGTCAACCTCAAGAAGTGAAGCATCACCAAAGTCTACAAGACACAGCTCTCCTGATGCCACCAGTGTGTAGTTGTCGCCAGCTCCAGCCACCTGCTGGGCACCAAGCTGGTCCTGGAGATAAGCCGAGACTGTGCACCATCCACGTAAACAGCACACCTACCACAGGCTACTCAACTGATGTGGGCAACACGACTACCTTCCAGAAGCCTATTAACCCATTCCAGCATATTCTGTGTATTTTAGAGGCTCTAGGAGTTGGTCAGCCGGCCCATCCAAACCATGTTTATCTTCTGCTTCCTTAAAACCCTGCAAGATGTATGAGGCCCCAGAGCAGCCAAAGCATCCACCAGGCAGGCCTGGTTTTCCCCAACAACAAAGCCTGTGAGACGACAAGGACGGGTACCAGCCTCCCCGCCTGCCACCTCTGACCAGCCCTGTACACGTTCTCATGTTGTATGCAAAGTGAGCCACTGCACTCAGCTGTCCCGACCCGCAGGACAGTCGAACGGGCCCTGGAAGGGGGAGTGGGAATGGAGGAGACAAGAAAACACGAGAAATGGAGACAAGACAAATAGCCTGATCAAGTCTCGTTTAATAAGGGTGGTGTGATGCCTTATATAGGCTGGCAGGGGAAGAGGTTGGGCCAGGGCGGTGACGGGGGGGGGGGGGGGGGGGGGGGGGGGGG
>NC_045445.1:17612278-17624601 GCF_002776525.5 Piliocolobus tephrosceles
GGCGCGCGGGAAAGGTTTGGGCGCGCGCGGGAAAGGTTTAGGCGCGCGCGGGAAAGGTTTAGGCGCGCGCGGGAAAGGTTTAGGCGCGCGCGGGAAAGGTTTTAGGCGCGCGCGGGAACAGGTTATAATGAAGAACCCGGAAATGTGCCATTTTGTCTCCGCTTTGCGGAGATCAAGCAACAGAAGTCGGCTAACTCCGGGCCTCATGGCTCCGGACACTCAGCCTACCTTGATTTTCAAGTACTGAATCAGCCTTGTGTCTCTAGAATAAACCCTACTTGGTTGGTTGTTGTGTTAAAAATAAAAATGAAAAAGTGGCCGGGTGCGGTGGCTCACACCTGTAATCCCAGCACTTTGGGAGGCCGAGGTGGGTGGATCACCTGAGGTCAGGAGTTCCAGACCAGCCTGACCAACATGTAGAAAACCTATCTCTACTAAAAATACAAAATTAGCCGGGTGTGGTAGTACAGACACTTAGGGTTCTGGAGCAAGGCCGTGCCATCTAGAAGCAGAAAGCTATATACCATTTGAAAGGAGTTCCTGGTTTGCTCCTGGACCCTGGAAGAGATTGACCACTTGCTCTTCAGATTTTTTTTTTTTTTTTTTTTTTTTTAACTGAAGTCTCACTCTGTCGACCAGACTGGAGTGCAATGGCGCAATCTCGGCTCACTGCAACCTCCACCTCCTGGGTTCCAGCAATTCTCCTACCTCAGCCTCCTGAGTAGCTGAGATTACAGGCATGGGCCACCACACCCGGGTAATTTTTAGTAGAGACGGGGTTTCGCCATGTTGACCAGGCTGGTCTCAAACTGCTGATCTCAGGTCATCCGCCTGCCTCGGCCTCCCAGAGTGCTGGGATTACAGGGGTGAGCCATCGCGCCCGACCAAATAAAAATTTTTAAAATGAGAGTAAGTGTAGATGACAAAAATCATAATGCCGTCTCCCTCTTGTTATGTAGCAGTAGAAATTGCAAAGTTCTTTCCTAGTCATTTTATGTGATCCTCCCAGTGCTCATGTCAGGTAGGCAAGTTAGTTATTAATCTCTTTGTTTTATGTGAGGTAACTGAAGAGAAGTTAATTTGCTTGTCCAACATCACATAGCTAATAGATGACCAAGCTGAGGCTAGAAAGCAAGTCTTCTGGCTGGGTGCAGTGGCTCACGCCTGTAATCTCAGAACTTTGGAAGGCCGAGGAGGGCAGATCACGAGGTCAGGGGTTCGAGACCAGCCTGGCCAACATGGAAGAAACCCCCGTCTCTACTAAAAACACAAAAATTAGTTGGGCATAGTGGCACACACCTGTAATTCCAGCTACTCAGGAGGCTGAGGCAAGAGAATTGCTTGAACCCAGGAGGCAGAGGTTGCAGTGAGCCAAGATCACATGATTGCACTTCAGCTCTGGGTGACAGAGCAAGACTCCAACTCTGAGAAAAAAGAAAGAGAGAGAGAGAGAGAGAAAGGTCTTCTTATATCTAATATAGTTCTTGAATATAATTGTGTTTGGAGTTGGTTCTTTCTCATGGGTTCGTGGTCTTGCTGACCTTCACGGTGAGTGTTACAGCTTTTTATTTATTTATTTATTTATTTATTTATTTATTTATTTATTTATTTCGGAGATGGAGTCTTGCTCTGTCACCCAGGCTGGAGTGCAGTGGCACAATCTGGGCTCACTGCAAGCTCCGCCTCCCAGGTTCACGCCATCAGCTTCACGAGCAGCTGCAACTATAGGTGCCCACCACCATGCCAGGCTAATTTTTTTGTATATTTAGTAGAGATGGGGTTTTCACCATGTTAGCCAGGTAGAGAAGGGGTTTCACTGTGGTCTCGATCTCCTGACCTCATGATCCGCCTGCCTCAGCCTCCCAAAGTGCTGGGATTAAAGGCGTGAGCCACCACGCCTGGCCGTGGTACAGCTCTTAAAAGTGGCACGGACCCAAAGGGTGAGCAGCAGCAAGATCTACTGTGAAGAGCAAAACCCAAGCAGGTTGCCACCGCCAGCTAGAATGGCCAGCTTTTATTCCCTCATTTGTCCCTGCCCATGTCCTGCTGATTGGTCCATTTTACAGAGTGCTGATTGGTCTGTTTTACAGACCACTGATTGGTCCATTTTACAAACCTCTAGGTAGCTACAGAGTGCTGATCAGTGCATTTTTACAGAGTGCTGATTGGTGCATTTTACAAACCTCTAGCTAGCTACAGAGTACTGATTGGTGCGTTTTTGCAGAGCACTGATTGGTGCATTTTATAAACCTCTAGCTAGCCGCAGAGTGCTGATTGGTGCATTTTACAATCCCCTTGTAAGACAGAAAAGTTCTCCAAGTCCCTACTCCACTCAGGAAGTCCAGCTGGCTTCACCTCTCAGTAATGATATTAAAAGGAAGTATAAAGTATTTGGTAGTTTTTAAAACTCCTTTTATGATGTAATATAGCTGTTAATTTTCCAGCGATGTTCCTTAAGAATGTTTCAGAAACAAACAAAAGATTGAGTGAAGGCTGGGTGCAGTGGCTCATGCCTGTAATCCCAGCACTTTGGGAGGCTGAGGCAGGCAGATCACTTGAGATCAAGAGTTCGAGACCAGCCCGATCAACATGGTGAAACCTCATCTCTACTAAAAATGCAAAAATTAGCCGGGCATAGGGGCACATGCTTGTAATCCCAGCTACTAGGGAGGCTGAGGCAGGAGAATCGCTTGAACTCAGGAGGTGGAGGTTGCAGTGAGCCAAGATCATGCTACTGCACTCCAGTCTGGGCAACAGAGTGAGACTCAGTCTCCAAAAAAAAACCTTGAATGAACTGTACGCATGTCAAGTTAGGCATTAGCTTTGACAATAGTGCCTAGAGAGAGTTAACTGGGAAATCTATGATACGTAGTGTCACTCAATTTCTCAAAAGAGAGAAAAGCAAATAATGGTGCTTTACAAACCAGGTACTTCAGGCCACATCAAAGAAAATTTCTGGCCGGGTGCGGGGGCTCACGCTCATAATCCCAGCACTTTGAGAGGCAGAGGCGGATGGATCACAAGGTCAGGAGACCATGGTGAAACCCCGTCTCTACTAAAAATGCGAAAAATTAGCTGGCGTGGTGGTGGGCGCCCGTAAGGAGAGGCTGAGCCAGGAGAATGACGTGAATCTGGGAGGCGTGGAGCTTGCAGTGAGCCGAGATCGCACCACTGCACTCCATCCAGCCTGGGCGACAGAGCGAGACTCCGTCTCAAAAAAAAAAGAAAACGAAAAAGAAAAAGGAAAATTTCTAGATCAGACTATTGGCCAGGCGCAGTGGCTCACGCCTGTTATCCCAGCACTTTGGCAGGCCGAGGCGGGCAGATCACCTAAGGTCAAGTGTTTGAGAGCAGCCTGGCCAAAATGGAGAAACACTGTCTCTACTAAAAAATACAAAAATGAGCTGGGCATGGTGGCATGCGTCTGTAATCCCAGCTACTCGGGAAGCTGAAGCAGGAGAATCGCTTGAACCCAGGAGGCAGAGGTTGCAGTGAATCGAGATAGCGCCACTGCACTCCAGCCTGGGCAAAAGGGGGGGACCTTGTCTCAAAAAAAAAAAAAAAAAAAAAAAAAGAACAAAACAAACAAAAAAACAAAAAAACACTATTACAGGGTGGGGTGCAGTGGCTCACGCCTGTAATCGCAGCACTATGGGAGGCTGCGAATCATTCGAGGTTATGAGTTTAAGACCAGCCTGACCAACATGGTGAAACTCCGTCTCTGTGAAAAATTAGCCAGGCGCAGTGGCAGGGGCCTGTAGTCCTAGTTACTTGGGAGGCTGAGGCAGGAGAATCACTTGAACCCAGGAGGTGGAGATTGCAATAAGCCAATATCACGCCACTGCACTCCAGCCTGGGTGATAGAGATTCTGTCTCAAAAACAAACAACAACAAAAAAGACAGATTATTACCACTACTAGGTCTTTCATAATTTTTTCAAGTTTCTAATCATATGCAGTTAAAGGTATCCCAGCTGCAGTTTCCATCCTCTTTCCAGTTCACTTCAATATGTACATACCCAAATTAAGTAGTGAACAAAGGAATACTGTGATCCAGTGGAATCATGCTCTATTTAAGCCATGTTTCTAGATGAGTTTATTGGAACCTCCAAAAGGGAACTAATGTGCCATGGTAGGCCAAGTATGCCAGCTCCAGAGGCCACATCTTACCTTTCATGCTGTGTGCTGACAGGACCAGACTAGCCTACCCCTTAGGTTTTCCGCCTTGACTCACTTTTTTCCTCCCAATTTCCCCCAATCTAAATATACTTCTCCCAAATTGATAGTGCAAATCTGATCATGTCTCACTGATCTTTAAAATCCTTCACTGGACAGACAACTCAATGCAATGTGGGATCCTGAATTGGATCCTAAACAGAAAAAAGACATTAGTGGGAAACTGATGACACCTGAATAAAGTCTGTAGTTTAGTTTAATAGTATTGTGACAATATTTATTTCTTTGTCGCCCAGGCTGGAGTGCAGTGCCGTGGTCGCGGCTCACTACAACCTCCAACTCCCAGTTTCAAGCGATTCTCCTGCCTCAGCTTCCGAAGTAGCTGGTACTACAGGCGTGCGCCACCACACCTGGCTAATTTTTGTATTTTTAGTAGACATGGGGTTCCACTATGTGTTGGCCAGGCTGGTCTCAAAATCCTGACCTCAGGTGATACGCCTGCTTCCGCCTCCCAAAGTGCTGGGATTACTGGAGTGAGCCACCATGCCCGGCCTATTTATTTCTTTTTTATGTGATAATTACCTTTTAAAAAAATTGTTGGATGGGCATGGTGTCCCAGCTACTAGGGAGGCTGAGGCAGGAGAATCGCTTGAACGCAGGAGGCAGAGGTTGCAGCGAGCCGAGATCGTGCCACTGCACTCCAACCTGGGGACAGAGTGAGACTCCGTCTAAAAAAAAAAAAAAATTGTTGTGGGTGCATCGTATGTGTATATATTTGTGGGGGTACGTGAGATGTTTTGATACAGGCATGCAATGTGACATAATGACATCATGGAGAATGAGGAGGCATCCATCCCCTCAATCATTTATGTTTTGTATTGTGAACAATCCAATTACATTCTTTTTTTTTTTTTTTTTTTTTGAGATAGAGTTTTGCTCTTGTTGCCCAGACTGGAATGCAGTGGCGTGGTCTGGGCTCACTGAAACCTCTCCTTCCTGGGTTCAAGCAATTCTCCTGCCTCAGCCTCCTGAGTAGCTGGGATTACAGACATGCACCACCACATCTGGCTAATTTTTGTATTTTTAGTAGAGACAGGGTTTCACCATGTTGCCCAGGCAGGTCTTGAGCACCTGACCTCAGGTGATCTGCCTGCCTTGGCCTCCCAAATTACTGGGATTACAGGCATGAGTCACTGTGCCTGGCCCAATTACTCTTTTAGTTATTTTAAAATGTACAATTGGCCGGGCGCAGTGGTTCACGCCTGTAATCCCAACACTTTGGGAGGCTGAGGCTGGTGGATCACCTGACGTCAGGAGTTTGAGACCAGCCTGGTCAACATGGCCAAACCCTGTCTCTACTAAAAATACAAAAAGTAGCCGGGCGTGGTGGTGGGCGCCTATAATCCCAGCTACTCGGGAGGCTGAGGCAGGAGAATCGCTTGAACTTGGGAGGCAGAGGTTGCAGTGAGCAGAGATCATGCCATTGCACTCTAGCCTGGATGACAAGAGTGAAACTCTGTCTCAAAAAAAAAAGTACAATTAAGTTGTTATTGACTATAGTCACCCTGTTCCAATATTGATTTCTTAGTTTGATCATTGTACCATGGTTATTAGATGAGGCTCAGTGGGGTATAAAAGATATCTGGCAGGGTGTGGTGGGTCAGGCCTGTAACCTCAGCACTTTGGGGGGCTGAGGCGAGTGGATCACCTGAGGTGAGGAGTTCGAGACCAGCCTGGCCAACATGGTGAAACCCCATCTCTACAAAAATACAAATATCAGCTGGGTATGATGGCAGGTGCCTGTAATCCCAGCTACTCGAGAGGCCGAGGTGGGAGAATTGCTTGAACCTGGGAGGCAGAGGTTACAGTGAGCCAAGATCATGCCACTGCACTCCAGCCTGGGCTACAGAGCGAGGTTCTATTTCAAAAAAAAAAAAAAAAAAAAAAACAAGACAAGATGGCCGGTTGATAGGTGCAGCAAAATACCATGGCACATGTATACCTATAGAACAAACCTTCACACACTGCATATGTATCCCGGAACTTAAAGAAAATAAATAAAGGAAGAAAGAAACAAACAACACAAAAAAATTAAGAGCTGAAATATACAAGCAAGATTTCAGCCATACAGAAGTTTAATACTAAAAAGGTGTATGTGTGCATGGGGCGGGGGTCAGATCATGCAGTGCTTCCTAAGCAAAGGTAGAGTTTGGACTTGATCCTTAGGCCAATGGAGAGCCAATAGATGACTTTTTTTAACTTTTTATTTTGAGATAATTTCAGATTAACAGAAACAATGCAAAAACAGTACAGAGAGGTCATAAGAGAATGTGAATCAAAGGAAGAAAAAACTTGTACAGAGATTTTTTTTTTTTTTTTGAGACCGAATCTCACTCTGTCGCCCAGGCTGGAGCGCAGTGGCGCGATCTCCACTCACTGCAAGCTCCGCCTCCCGGGTTCACGCCATTCTCCTGCCTCAGCCTCCCGTGTAGCTGGGACTACAGGCGCCGGCCACCACGCCCGGCTAATTTTTGTATTTTTAGTAGAGATGGGGTTTCACCATGTTAGCCAGGATGGATCTCCTGATCTTGTGATCCGCCCGTCTCGGCCTCCCAAAGTGCTGGAATGCAGGCGTGAGCCACCGCGCCTGGCCTTTTTTTTTTTGAGATGGAGTCTTGCTCTGTCAGTTGGAGTGCAGTGGCATGATCTCAGCTCACCGCAAGCCCCGCTTCCCGGGTTCAAGTGATTCTCCTGCCTTAGCCTCCTGAGTAGCTGGGACTACAGGCTCCACTACCATGCCTGGCTAATTTTTGTATTTTTAGTAGAGACAGGGTTTCACCATATTGGCCGGGCTGGTCTTGAACTCCTGACCTTGTGATCTGCCCACCTCGACCTCCTAAAGTGCTGGGATTACAGGCATGAGCCACTGCGCCCGGCCCCATCATCTAGGTTTTAAGCCCTGCATGCATTAGGTATCTGTCCTAATCCTCTCCCTCCCCTTACCTCCCACCCCCTCAACAGGCCCTGATGTGTGGTGTTCCCCTCCGTGTGTCCAAGTGTTCTCATTGTTCAACTCCCACTTATGAGTGAGAACCTCAGGTGTTTGGTTTTCTGTTCCTGTGTTAGTTTGCTGAGGATGATGGCTTCCAGCTTCATCCATGTTCCTGCAAAGGACATGATCTCATTCCTTTTTATGGCTGCATAGTATTCCATGGTGTATATGTACCACATTTCTTTTTTTTTTTTTTTTTTTTTTTGAGACAGAGTCTTGCTCTGTCACCAGGCTGCAATACAGTGGCGGGATCTCGGCTCACCGCAACCTCCACCTCCCGGGTTCAAGCAATTCCTCTGTCTCAACCTCCCAAGTAGCTGGGACTACAGGCCTGTGCCACCATGCCTGGCTAATTTTTATATCTTTAGTAGAGATGGGGTTTCACCATGTTGGCCAGGATGGTCTCGATCTCTTGACCTCATGATCCGCCCACCTTGGCCTCCCAAAGTGCTGGGATTATAGGCATGTGCCACCATGCCTGGCCCACATTTCTTTATCTAGTCTATCAATGATGGGCATTTGGGTTGGTTCCATGTCTTTGCTATTGTAAATAGTTCAGCTCTTAAATTGAAAGTTACTTTTCCCAGTAAATCTTCCCTGACAGCACCCCTACCTCCACACATACACCACACACACACACACAGAGTTGAATTAAGTGCCCCTGGTATGCACTCCCAAGTACCCTACATGTACCTCTGATTTATCATTTATCACAGTGTATTATAGTTCTGTCGGCCTCCCTTATTAGTCAATTGTTAATTCTAAATCTTCTTCTATCCACACCTACCCCTCCCCACCTTTTTTTTGAGACAGAGTCTCGCTCTGTCACCCAGACTGGAGTGCAGTGGCCCGATCTCGGCTCACTGCAAGCTCTGCCTCCCGAGTTCACACCATTCTCCTGCTTCAGCCTCCCAAGTGGCTGGGACTACAGGCTCCCACCACCACGCCTGGCTAATTTTTTGTATTTTTAGTAGAGAGGGGTTTCACCATGTTAGCCAGGATGGTCTCCATCTCCTGATCTCGTGATCCGCCGGCCTCTTTTTTTTTTTTTGAGACTCCGTCTTATTGTGTTGCCCAGGCTGGAGTGCAGTGGCACAATCTCGGCTCACTGCAACCTCTGCCTCCCAGATTCATGTGATTTTCCCACCTCAGCCTCCCGAGTAGCCGGGATTACAGGCACCTGCCACAACGCCCAGCTTAATTTTTTGTATTTTTAGTAAAGATGGGGTTTCACCATGTTGGCCAGGCTGGTCTCGAACTCCTGGACTCAAGTGATCTGTCCACTTTGGCCTCCCAAAGTGCTGGGATTATAGGCATGAGGCACTGTGCTGGGTCCACACTTACCACTTTCATATAGAGAAGCAGCCATCAAAATAGCTTGATGTGACAGGCTTAACACTTTGAGGATTAAGTTTTCCTTTGGAGTAATTATCCTTTTTTTGTATTTATTTATTTATTTATTTATTTATTTATTTATTTATTTATTTTTGAGACAGGGTCTTGATCTGTCACCCAGGCTGGAATGCAGTGGCGAGATCACAACTCACTGCAACCTCCACCTCCAGGACTCAGGCGATCCTCCCACCTCAGCCTCTGGAGTAGCTGGGACTACATTATGGGCATGCACCACTATGCCCGGCTAATTTTTAATTTAATTTTTTTTTTTTTTTGAGATGAAGTTTCGCTCTTGTTGCCCAGGCTGGAGTGCAACGGCACAATCTCGGCTCACTGCAACCTCTACCTCCCGATTCAAGTGACTCTCCTGCCTCAGCCTCCCAAGTAGCTAGGATTACAGGCATGCACCACCACGCCCGGCTAAGTTTGTATTTTTAGTAAAGGCAGACTTTCTCCATATTGATCAGGCTGGTCTCAAACTCCTGGGCTCAAGTGATCTGTCCACTTGGGCCTCCCAAAGTGCTGGGATTCCAGGCATGATCCACTGTGCCCACACGAGTAATTATTCTTGTTATTTACATGCTCTATGATATTGCGAGAGTGGAAAGTTTTAGGTTTTTCCTTTGAACTCTTGGATCTTGGACTGAGAATCTGATTCCTGCACCAGTATCAACTTTTTATCAAAAGGGTATATGCCTTTCTTTTTTTCAAGACCAGTGTGGTGTGATCTCAGCTCACTGCAACCTCTGCCTCCCAGGCTCAAGCAATCCTCCTACCTCAGCCTGCGGAGTAGCTGGAACCATAGGCACACACCACCATACCCAGCTAATTTTTTGTATTTTTGGTAGTGACAGGGTTTCACTATGTTGCCCAGGCTGGTCTTGAACTTCTGGGTTCAAGCAATCAGCCCTCGGCCTCCCAAAGTATTGAGATTACAGGTGTGAGCCACTGCGCCCGGCCACAAAAGGGTATATGCCTTTATTACAGTTTTCTATATACTAAAACATTTAGCAAGGATACTCATTAAATACTAATTATGAAACCCTAGCCAGGCACGGTGGCTCACGCCTATAATCCTAGCAATTTGGGAGGCTGAGGCGGGCGGATCACGAGGTCAAGAGGTCAAGACCATCCTGGCTAACACGGTGAAACCCCGTCTCTACTAAAAATACAAAAAATTAGCCGGGCGTGGTGGCAGGCACCTGTAGTCCCAGCTACTCGGGAGGCTGAGGCAGGATAATGGTGTGAACCCAGAAGGCGGAGGTTGCAGTGAGCCGAGATCGCGCCACTGTACTCCAGCCTGGGTGACAGAGCGAGACTCCGTCTCTCAAAAAATAAAAAACAAAAAGAAAAAAAAAGAAACCCTAATTATGCACAGCGATTTCTCTAGGTAACTCAACAGTCTTTTGTCCTTTCTTGCTTTTCAAGCCTAACCTTAGCAATAAGATTTTATCTTCTCCTTAAACCTATTTACATTTATCCCAGTGTCTAAACATTTATTTATTTATTTTTTCCGGTGAGCATGTGTGTTTAACATGTGTTGCAGGGGATACAGTGAGTTCTCTATTCAGGTAGGTTCGGAAGGTGGCTCAGAGTTCATCCACTCCAATCTCCCACAAATACAGAAGTGCCCTGATAAAAATCTCAGAGTTGGTTATTCAGTCAAGATTTGCATACCTCCTGAAATGGGGTTCTTACTACCCCTCAGAGTAGCCCATTCTGCTGCTGGGCACCTCCAATGGTTCGCATTTTCCTTCCGGCAGCCTCTCACTTGGGCTTGTTGGGGGGCACAGTGGCTGTCACTCCAGCCCAACCCACAGGACAAGAGAGGCAGCCGGGGTGGAACAGGGGCAGAAAAAGCAATCAGTTAAATCCGAGAATGAACAGAGACATGGCAGGATGGGGAGGGACACTCCCGGGGTGCCAGCAGTCTCTAGCTTGATCCAGGAGGCACTGAGGAGGAAGTTCCTAGTGACAAGATTCCAGGCAGGAGGTGACTCAGAAGGGTGGATTGTCAATGCCCTTCTGTTCCCCACTATGTTCTTCAAGGCTGAAGCTAAAGGGAGGGGGTGGCTCTGTGTGGGTTAGGCCCAGGGTGGACTTCAGAATAACCTCAAGGAGCCGGAGAAAAACTCGTTCTCCTTGCAGCAGCTGTCGCCACAGCATTTGAATCCTTTGGAGCAAGTGAAGGAGAGACCACATTTGGCTGCAGCCTTTTGGGGGTCAGCCAGCAGGCTAAGCAGCAAGGTGGGTGCAAGGCTGGGGACCCAAGCGTGGGACATCCTGGCATGAGGGCCACTCATGTCTAAAATGACTCAACTGTGTCATTTTACTTTCATCTCTGGCTTCCTGCTGTCCTACCCTTGCCACTGTTAAAAGATAGTTTTCAAAGAAAGATAAATCATGACTGTCATGCAAATAATGAATGCATGTTAAATTTTTTTTTTTTTTTTTGAGACAGAGTCTTGCTCTGTTATCCAAGCTGGAATGCAGTGGCGTGATCTCGGTTCACTGCAACCTCCACCTCCCGGGTTCAAGTGATTCTCCTGTCTCAGCCTCCCGAGTAGCTGGGACTACAGGCTCGTACCACCATGCCCAGCTAATTTTTGTATTTTTAGTGAAGACTGGTTTTCACCATATTGGTCAGGCTGGTCTCGAACTCCTGACCTCAGGTGATCCACCTGCCTCGGCCTCCCAAGTGCTGGGATTACAGGCGTGAGCCACCGCGCCCAGCCTAATTTTAAAATATTTTTGTAGAGACGAGGTCTCCCTATTTTGCCGATGCTGGCATAAGATGATTGAAAGGATTTGATAAAAGAATTTGTCTAAGATGCCTCCACTCATTTCTGATAAAGACAATTAACAAACTTGGAATAGAAGGAAACTTCCTCAACCTGATGAAGGACATTGTAATAGGGTTCTCCAGAGAAACAGAAGCAATAAAATATGAAAAGATTTCTGACTGGGCATAGTGTCTTACGCCTGTAATCCCAGCACTTTGGGAGTTTGAGGCAGGTGGATCACCTGAGGTCAGGAGACCAGCCTGGCCAACATGGCGAAACCTCATCTCTACTAAAAACATACAAAAATTAGCTGGGTGCTGTGGTAGGCACCTGTAATCCCAGCTACTCTGGAAGCTGAGGCGGGAGAATCGCTTGAACCTGGGAGGCAGAGGTTGCAGTGAGCCAAGATTGCACCATCGCACTCCAGCCTGGGAGACAAGAGTAATACTCTTTCTCAAAAACAAGAGAGAGAGAGAAAGAGAGAGAGAGAAAAAAGATTTATTACAGAAATTGGCTTATCCAGTTTTGGAGGCCAAGAAATTCTACAATCTGCCATCTGCAAGCTTTTGAACCAGGAAAGCCAGGGGTGTAACTTGATGTGAGTCTGAAGGCCTGAGAATCAGGGAGTTAATGATGTAAGTCCTGGTCTGAGTCCCAAAGCCCAAGAACCAGAAGTGCCATTGTCTCAGAGCAAGAGTACGTGAATGTCACAGCTCAAGCAGAGAATGAATTCATCCCTTCTCTGCCTTTTCGCTCTATTCAGGCCCTCAACAGATTGGATGATGCCCATTCACATTGGTCTTTGCCCAGTGTATTAATCTGTTCTCACACTGCTAATGAAGACATACCTGAGCTGGGCGTAGTGGCTCACGCCTGTAATCCCAGCACTTTGGGAGGCTGAGGCAGGTGGATCACGAT
>NC_045445.1:17629601-17630979 GCF_002776525.5 Piliocolobus tephrosceles
CTTGAACCTGGGAGGCAGAGGTTGCAGTGAGCCAAGATCATGCCACTGCACTCCAGCCTGGGTGACAGAGTGAGACTTTGTCTCGAAAACAAAACAAAGCAAAACAAAACAAACAAAAGAAAATGCGGTACTGACATAAGAATAGACATACAGATCAATGAAACAGAATTAAGAGTCCAGAAATAAATCCTTGTATTTAAAGTCAGTTGTTTTCTGACAAGAGTGCTAAAGCAATTCACTGGGAAAAGGATAATTAACAAATGGTGCTGCAGAAAGATGCAACATGCAAAAAGATGAGCTTGACCCTCTTCACATTATAAACAAAGTTTACTCAAAATATATCATGGACTTGGCCATGTGCAGTGGCTCACGCCTGTAATCCCAGCACTTTGGGAGGCCAAGGCAGGCAGATTGCGTGAGGTCAGGAGTTCGAGACCAGCCTGGTGAAAATGGTGAAACCCTGTCTCTACTAAAAATACCACAGTTAACCAAGTGTGGTGGTAGGCGCCTGTAATCCCAGCTACTCTGGAGGCTGAGGCAGGAGAATCGCTTGAACCCAGGAGGTGGAGGTTGCACTGAACCGAGATCATGCCACCGTACTACAGCCTGGGCAACAGAGTGAGACTCTGTCTCAAAAAACAAAAGAAACAAACAAACAAAAAAACTGGATTAAAACAATGAAACTTTTAAAAGAAAACATAGGGGAAAATCTTTGAGACCTTGGCTTAGGCAAACATCTCATGGATACAACTCTATAGGCATGTTCCATAAAAGAAAAAATATGGTAAATTTGACCTTACAAAAATTCAAAATGTTTGCACTCCAAAAGACATCATTAAGAAAATTAGGCCGGGCGTGGTGGCTCAAGCCTGTAATCCCAGCACTTTGGGAGGCCAAGATGGGCGGCTCAAGCCTGTAATCCCAGCACTTTGGGAGGCCAAGATGGGCGGATCACAAGGTCAGGAGATTGAGACCAACCTGGCTAACACGGTGAAACCCCGCCTCTACTAAAAAATACAAAAAAAACTAGCAAGGTGAGGTGGCGGGCACCTGTAGTCCCAGCTGCTCGGGAGGCTGAGGCAGGAGAATGGCGTGAACCCGGGAGGCGGAGCTTGCAGTGAGCTGAGATCCGGCCACTGCACTCCAACCACGGTGGCTCACGCCTGTAATCCCTATGCTTTGGCAGGCTGAGGCAGGTGCATCACCTGAGGTCAGGAGTTTGAGACCAGCCTGGCCGACATGATGAAACCCCGTCTCTACTAAAAATACAAAAAATTAGCCGGGCATGGTGGCAGGCGCTTGTAATCCCAGCTACTCGGGAGGCTGAGGCAGGAGAATCGCTTGAACCCAGGAGGCGAAGATTGCAGTGAGCCAAGAT
>NC_045445.1:17631079-17641096 GCF_002776525.5 Piliocolobus tephrosceles
GGGGGGAGCTGCCGGGGACCGGAGATCCGGCCACTGCACTCCAGCGTGGGCGAAAGAGCGAGACTCCTTCTCAAAAAAAAAAAAAAAAATTAAAAAAAATTAAAAACATTTTTAAAAGCCAGACACACAAGAGACCACATATTGTATAATTTAATTTATAAAAAATGTCCAGGCAGGTGCGGTGGCTCATGCCTGTAATCCCAGCAATTTGGGAGGCCAAGGTGGGTGGATCACCTGAGGTCAGGAGTTTGAGACCAGCCTGGCCAACCGGGTGAAACCCCGTGTCTACTAAAAATACAAAAAAATTAGCCGGGCATGGTGGTAGGCGCCTATAATCCCAGCTACTCAGGAGGCTGAGGCAGGAATATCGCTTGAACACCGGAGGCAGAGGTTGCAGTGAGCCAAGATCGTGCCATTGCACTCCAGCCTGGGCAACAAGAGCGAAAATCTGCCTCAAAAAAAATAATAATAAATAAATAAAAATAAAAATAAAAATGTCTAAAAGCATGTGTGGTGGTGCACACCTACAGTTCCAGCTACTCAGCAGGTTGAGGTGGGAAGATCCCTTGGGCCCAGGAGTTAGAGGCCAGCCTGGGCAAAATTGCAAGACCCTGTCTCAATAAAATAAAATAAAATAAAATGTCCAGTAAAGGTAAATTTATAGACAGAAAGTAGATTGGTAGTTGCCTGGCACTGGAGCTGGGTACAGGGTTAACTAATAATGGGCATGAGGGAGCACTTATTAGGTTGGTGCAAAAATAATTGCAATTGTTGCCATTACTTTCTTTTTTGAGATGGAGTCTTGCTCTGTTGCAGAGGCTGGAGTGCAGTGGCGTGATCTCAGCTCACTGCAACCTCTGCCTCCAGGGTTGAAGCGATTCTTGTGCCTCAGCCACCCAAGTAGCTGATATTATAGGCATGTGTCACCACAGCCAGCTAATTTTGTAATTTTAGTAGAGACCCGCCTTGACCTCTCAAAGTGCCGGGATTAGAGGCATAAGCCACCAAGCCTGGCTGCCATTACTTTCAATGGCTAAACCACAATTCATTTTTTTCTTTTTTTTTTTTCCGAGACGGAGTCTTGCTCTGTCATCCAGGCTAGAGTGCAGTGGCCCGATCTCAGCTCACTGCAACCTCTGCCTCCCAGATTCAAGCAATTCTCCTGCCTCAGGCTCCAGAGTAGCTGGGATCACAGGCATGCGCCACCATACCCAGCTGATTTTTGTATTTTTAGTAGAGACAAGGTTTCACCATGTTGGCCGGGTTGGTCTCAAACTCCTGACCTCAGGTGATCCGCCTCTCCCAGCCTTCCAAAGTGCTGGGATTACAGACGTGAGGCACCGTGCCCGGCCTGCAATTACTTTTGCACCCCTAATAATTGGGGGCCACAAATGTCTTAGAACTGATTTTTCATGATGACTGCATCACTTAGTAAAGTTGCTGAAAATCATTGAATTATACACCTAAGATGGGTGAGTTTTATATGTAAAATATACTTTAATAAAGGCAATTTTAAAAACAAAGAATTGACTCAATGGTGGGGGCAGTAATCCAGATTTCAAAGAACATGTGAAATTATTAGGTTAGCAGATCAGTTGGGTTAGGGGGAAGTGTTTTAGGCAAGGAAACAAGCGTATCAGCAGAAGTCAGACCCCTATTGTCTTGTAGGCCCTATAAAGAAAAAAAAAAAAGGAAGACTTTATCCTAAACACATTGGAAAGTCACTGGAGAATTACAACTACGTGAGTGTACGTGCATGTTGTGGAGGAGGGGCAGTGACATTATCAGCTCCTCTCACTACTTCATGACGATGTGATAACAGAAGGGCCAAACCAGATATGGAAGGACCAGCAGAAAGGCTGTTTGTAGTTACTTCATGGTATGAGCTGAAATGTGTCACCCTGCCCCAAAATTTATATACTGAAGTCCTAACCCCCAGAACCTCAGAATGTGACTGTTTGGAGACAGTTTTTTTTTTTTCCTGAGACGGAGTCTTGCTCAGTCACCCAGGCTGGAGTGCAGTGGCGCAATCTCAGCTCACTGCAAGCTCCGCCTCCCGGGTTCACACCATTCTGCTGCCTCAGCCTCCCAAGTAGCTGGGACCACAGGCGCCCACCACCGCATCCGGCTAATTTTTTTTTTTTTTTATTTTTAGTAGAGACGGGGTTTCACCATGCTAACCAGGATGGTCTTGATCTCCTGACCTCATGATCCACCCGCCTCGGCCTCCCAAAGCACTGGGATTACAGGTGTGAGCCACCACGCCTGGCCAGAGACAGAGTCTTTAAAGAGGTAATTAGGTTAAAATTAGGTCATGAGAGTGGGTGGCTGCAATCTGGTAGGACTACTTCTTTTTCTTTTTCTTTTCCTTTTTTTTTTTCTTGAGACAAGGTCTCTGTTACCCAAGCTGGAGTGCAGTGGCAGGATCATGGTTCTCCGCAGCCTCAACCTCCCTGGCTCAAATGATCCTCCCACCTCAGCCTCTCAAGCATCTGGGACCACAGGCGCCTGTCACCACGCCTGGCTAATTTTCATATATATATATATTTTTTAATTTGGTGATGTGAATGTCATTGGTGACATGAAGGAGAGCTATTTGTGAGACGTGATCAGAATAAGAGTCAAATTGGAGCAATTGAGAATTGAGAGATGATGAAATGGAGGTAGTTGGTATAGACAACCCTTTCTTTCATTCTATTTGTTTTTAATAATGTAAGTACAACAATTATATATATATTCTTCTTTTTAAAAACTGAAACAGACAAGGGGGTGCGATGGCTCACGCCTGTAATCCCAACATTTGAGGAGGCTAAGATGGGAAGATCACTTGAGGACAGGAGTTTGGGATCAACCTGAGCAACATAGCGAGACCCTGTCTCTACAAACAAAAACAAAAACAAATAGCTGGGCATGGTAGCATGACAGAGCAAGACCCTGCCTCAAAAATGAATTAATTAATAAAATTAAATTAAAAATTAATATATTACAGAGAAGACTAAAATCACCTTCAACCACTGCCAGCAATCTAGTCTTCTCCTCTGCCTTTCAGAGGTAATCATTGTTATTTGTTTCGTGTGGGTCCTTGCTGTTTTTTCTAAGTAGTAACATATTATCATCATGTATAGTATAATTTTACATATACATATCATTTACATATACACATTATGTATAGTATAACATGACGTATAGAATAAACTAGTGCATTTTAACAGATACTTGATATTATATATTATGAGTACGTCATAATTTATTTGGCCATTCCTCTACCCATGGTCATTTAAGTTGTTTTCATTTTTTTCCCAGTCACTAACAATTCTGCAAAAAAAAAAAAAAATGGCCTCATACATGCTACCCTGGGCTTGTATGATGGTTCTTCTCTAGGGTAGACAACAAAAAGGGTATGCTTATTTAAAATTGTAATGGACAGGGCGGGCGCCGTGGCTCATGCCTGTAATCCTAGCACTTTGGGAGGCCAAGGCAGGAGGATCACCTGAGGTCAGGAGTTCTAGACCAGCCTGACCAGCATGGTGAAACCCTGTCTCTACTAAAGATGTAAAATTAGCCAGGCATGGTGGCATGCGCCTGTAATCCCAGTTACTCCGAAGGCTGAGGCAGGAGAATCACTTGAACCCAGGAGATGGAGGTTGCGTGAGCCGAGATCGTGCCATTGCACTCCAGCAGCCTGGGCAACAAGAGGGAAACTCCATCTCAAATCTCAAAAAAAAAATAAAATAAAATTATAATAGACAGCTATGTGCAGTGGAGCATGTCTTTAGTCCCAGCTACTCAGGAGGTTGAGGCAGATGGATTGCCTGAGCCCAGGAGTTTGAGGCAGCTTAGGCAACTTAGTGAGACCTTGTATCTAAAAAATAAATAAAATAAAATAAAAATTTAATAGATACTGATTTGCTCCAGACGACCACCAGAGTAAGTGCCAGAGAATAGGCAAGTAAGCAGGGTAAAAGAAAACTTTATTAACTTGCCAACGTGACGAGAGGGCGAGGTTCACCGGTCTCCGGCGGTGGAGGCCGACGAAGTCGCTCTGGCGTTCTTGGGCGAGGTTCCAATGTCCGCACACGAGCAGGGGCCAAGGAAGTTCACGCCCCGCCCTGCCGGGAGCAGCTTTTAGGTCCTGGCCCCGGGAGTGGGCGGGCAGTGGGCGGGACATAGGCGGGTCGGGGGCGGGACATAGGCGGGTCGGGGGTGGGGTGCTAGGCGCGGCTAGGTAGGTTTCGATTTTCTTCGTCAGACATCAGACTGCGCCTGCGCAGTCGACCTGTGTCTTTCCCGGGCGCGGGAAAGTTGACAATGAAGAACCCGGAAATGCGCCATTTTAGTCCCTTTGTTCTTTTGTTCCCTCCCTCCCTCCGTCCAGACAGACACTACTTGAACTTTTTATGTTTTATTGATTGATTGATTGATTGAAACGGATTTTTGCTCTGTCACCCAGGCTGGAGTGCCGTGGTATGATCTCAGGTCTTTGCAATCTCTGCCTCCTGGATTCAAGCAATTCTTGTGGGTCAGCCTCCCGAGTAGCTAGTACTACAGGTGCACACCACCACACCCGGCCAATTTTTGTATGTTTTTTAGTAGAGATGATGTTTCACCATGTTGACTAGGCTGGTCTTGAACTCGTGACCTCAAGTGATCCACCCACCTCGGCCTCCCAAAGTGCTGGGATCACAAGTGTGAGCCACCATGCCCGGCCCAGTATTGTTATTTATAGGCAAAATGTTTTATAGCAGATTTCTAGAACTTACTCATCTTGCACAATTGAAATTTAATGCACATTGATTAGCAGCTCCACATTTCCTGCCCTCCCTAGTCCCTGGCAGCCAGCATTCTATTCTTTGCTTTTATGAGTTTGACTATTTTAGCTACTTCATACAAGTGGAATCATGCAGTATTTGTCCTTCTGTGACTGGCTATGTCACTTAGCATAATGTCATTTCACCCATGCTGTCATATACTGCAGGATTTCCTTTCTTTTTTATGCTGACAACTCTTTTAACATGTTTGGCTGTGGAGGAGAGGAAAACTATCATGAGGTAGCTAGAAGGAGATGAACCATTAAGAGAGGAGTTTTTGTATATGAGAAAGGTTTGAGCATGTTTATGTACACAAGAAAGTTCCAGTTGAGAAGGAGTGGTTGAATACACAGAAGGGAAGAAAAGAACAATTAATTATATAAAATTCTTAAGAAGACATGGCCAGGCATGGTGGCTCACGCCTGTAATCCCAGCACTTTGGGAGGCTGAGGCTGAGGCGGGCGGATCACAAGTTCAGGAGATCGAGACCATCCTGGCTAACACAGTGAAACCCCGTCTCTACTAAAAATACAAAAAATTAGCTGGACGTGGTGGCGGGCACCTGTAGTCCCAGCTACTTGGGAGGCTGAGGCAGGAGAATGGCGTAAACCTGGCAGGTGGAGCTTGCAGTGAGCCGAGATCATGCCACTGCACTACAGCCTGGGCGACAGAGTGAGACTCGAGACTCCCTCTCAAAAAAAAAAAAAAAAAAAGAAAAAGAAAAGAAAAGAAAAAAGAAAAAAAAAAGACAGGGAGGACATTATCCGAAGTGCAAGTAGAAGGGTAGGCCGTAAGTGAGAGAAGGTATTATTTTTTTCTATTGCAGTGGTTCTCTAAGCTGAGTGCATCAGAATCTTCCTGGAGGGATTGTTAAAGCATAGAATGCTGCCCCTTCCTTCACCCTACCCCAGAGTTTGTGATTCTGTAGGTTAGGGATGAGGCTGCAAATCTGCGTTTCTACCTATTTCCCAGGCGGTGCTGATGCTGCTATTCTGAGGGAACTAACAACACTTTGGGAATCACTATTCTGTGTAGCAGGAGGAAAAGAAGATAGGATGGGTACAGAGATGGGTAGATATATATGTTTGGTAACCAGAAGACAAGGGAGTTCCTATCAGATGGCTTCTATTTTCTCTGTAAAATAGGAGTTTGGGTCAAATATTAAAAGTGTGAGTGCAGAGGGGACTTGGTGCTGGAGTGGAAGGTTACAGAAGAATGGAATAGGTTTAACAAAAATGATTGCAGAAGGTAGGAGAGTGAATTGACCAAAGGTGTAAAGTAGAATTGTTAGGTGATATATGGATCCGTCATTTGACATCTGTGATCATGAATTTTATAACAGACTCAATCTACTCCATTGAAAATCTATGACTTTTTCCAGTTGATGTGGACAATGAATTAGTGGCTTCCACCAAAACTGAGGTTTTGTCACCCTAGTATCTCAAGAAAACATCCAGTAGCTCATGCCAAAACCTGGAATCACCTTTGGTTCCACCCTCATTCCCCACAGTCAATCCACTATCATTTATTATTAATATTTAAATAAGATGGGGTCTTGCTCTGCTGCCCAGGCTAGTGTTGAACTCTTGGGCTCAAACAGTCCTCCCACCTTGGCCTCCCAAAGTGATGGGTACAGGCATGAGCCACTGCACCCAGCCATCCACTATCATTACTGATAGCTAACAATTAATATAGTGCTTACTGTGCTGTAGGAATGGTTCTAAATGCTTTGTGAATATTAATCCTCACACTTCCTATAAATATGACTATCCCCATTTTGTAAATTAGGAGACTGAGGCACAGAGAGATTATGGATTTGCCCAAATTCACACAGCTAGGAAGTGGCAGAGCTGCACTTCAAGCCAGGCGGTTATCACTGGAGTCCATGTTCTTAGCTAGGCTAGTGTGCATTGTTTCAACTTCCTAAATATATTTCTGATCTATCTACTCCTCTCCATCTCCATGACCACTAACCTAGTCTGAGTCACATCATCTCTCACTCAAAACACTGGATTTAACTCCTAAGTGGTTTTCCAGCTTCCACACTTGGCCCCCTGTAACTCATTCTCCACACAGCTGCCAGAGTGATCTTTCAAAAACATAAATCAGGCTAGGCGCAGTGGCTCACACCTGTAATCCCAGCACTTTGGGAGGTCGAAGTGGACGGATCACCTGAGGTCAGTAGTTCTAAACTAGCCTAGCCAACGTGGTGAAACCCTATCTCTACTAAGAAAAACAAAAATTAGCTGGGCATGGTGGCATGTGCCTGTAATCCCAGCTACTGGTGAGGCTGAGGCAGGAGAATCACTTGAGCTTGGGAGGCAGAGGTTGCAGTGAACTGAGATAGTGCCATTGCACTCCAGCCTGGGCAACAGAGTGAGACTTTGTCTCAAAACAAAAACAAAAAACCCACAAATCAGCTCAAATTATTTTCCTGGATTAAAGCCCTTCAATGGTTTCTTGTTCTTAGACTAAATTCCCAAAATCTCAGCCATAATTTACAAGGTTCTGGATGATCTGACACTTTCCTAACCCTCCAGCTTAATCATTTATCACTGTTACTCCTTGATTACTATGCCATAGTGGCTTCATTTCAGTTCTTCAAATACATGAAATTATTTTCCTCAACAGAGCCTTTGCTGTTGTGGGAAGTCAGGGACCCCGAATGGAGGGACTGGCTGAAGCCATGGCAGAAGAACATAAATCGTGAAGATTTCTTTTCTTTTTTTTTTTTTTTTTTATTTTTTTTGAGACAGAGTCTCGCTCTGTCGCCCAGGCTGGAGTGTAGTGGCCGGTTCTCAGCTCACTGCAAGCTCCGCCTCCTGGGTTTATGCCATTCTCCTGCCTCAGCCTCCGAGTAGCTGGGACTACCGGTGCCTGCCACCTCGCCTGGCTAGTTTTTTGTATTTTTTAGTAGAGACGGGGTTTCACCGTGTTAGCCAGGATGGTCTCGATCTCCTGACCTCGTGATCCACCCGTCTCGGCCTCCCAAAGTGCTGGGATTACAGGCTTGAGCCACCGCGCCCGGCCTATTGTGAAGATTTCATGGACATTTATT
The DNA here is from genome assembly GCF_002776525.5 of Piliocolobus tephrosceles. Lineage (NCBI taxonomy): Eukaryota > Metazoa > Chordata > Mammalia > Primates > Cercopithecidae > Piliocolobus > Piliocolobus tephrosceles. The sequence continues at coordinate 17,638,946 of NC_045445.1, forward strand.
AGTTCCCCAAATTAATACTTTTATAATTTCTTACGCCTGTCTTTACTGCAATCTCTGAACATATATTGTGAAGATTTCATGGACACTTATCACTTCCCCAATCAATACCCTTGTGATTTCCTATGCCTGTCTTTACTTTAATCTCTTAATCCCATCATCTTCGTAAGATGAGGAGGATATATGTTGCCTCAGGACCCTGTGATGATGGCGTTAACTGCACAAATTGTTTGTAGACCATGTGTGTTTGAACAATGTGAAATCTGGGCACCTTGACAAAAGAACAGGATAGCGGCAATGTTCAGGGAACAAGGGAGATGACCTTAAACTCTGACTGCCTGTGAGCCAGGTGGAACAGAGCCATATTTCTCTTCTTTCAAAAGCAAATAGAAGAAATATCGCTGAATTCTTTTTCTCAGCAAGGAACATCCCTGAGAAAGAGAATGGCCCCTGAGGGTAGGCCTCTGAAATGGTCGCTTTGGGGACAGCTGTCTTTTACGGTTGAAGATGAAGGGATGAAATAAGCCCTGATCTCCTGTATCGCTCCCAGGCTTATTAGGACGAGGAAATTCCCACCTAATAAATTTTGGTCAGACCGGTTGTCTGCTCTCAAACCGTGTCTCCTGATAAGATGTTATCAATGACAATGCATGCCCGAAACTTCATTAGCAATTTTAATTTCTACCCATCCTGTGGTCCTGTGATCTTGCCCTGCCTCCATTTGCTTTGTGATATTTTATTACCTTGTGAAGTATGTGATCTCTGTGACCCACACCCTATTTGTACACTCCCTCCCCTTTTTTGAAAATCGCTAATAAAAACTTGCTGATTTTACAGCTCAGGGAGCATCACGGAACCTGCCGACATATGATGTCTCCCCCAGACACCCAGCTTTAAAATTTCTCTTTTGTACTCTTTCCCTTTATTTCTCAGACCAGTTGACGCTTAGGGAAACAGAAAAGAACCCACGTTGAATATCGGGGGTGGGGTTTCCCCCGATATCTGTTGCTATTGTCCACAGTGTTCTTTCTATAGTTCTTCTCATGGGTGGTTGTTTCTTATCCTTGAGCTCTCAGCTTCCATGAAACTTCTTTAGAAAGCTCTTCTCTGACTATTCTAAGTAGATTTCCTCCCCTTGCACATACATACTTTTTATTCTGTATTACTGCAACTTGTTTTTCTATAGCAACTTTCACTTTTTGTTTGTTTTCTTGTTTATTTTCTCTCCACCCCTGACCCCCATCCTCACTAGACTGGAAGCTTCATGAGAGCAGGGGGCCAAGTCTGTTTTATTAATTCACCATCGTATACCAGCCCATATTATAGTGCTTAACACATATTTGGTACTCAATAAATATTCATTAAGGGAATAAGTGAATGAATTTAAGGCAGCCAAGTGATAATGTCAAGTGGGAAGTTGGATATGCAAGTTGGGGAGCTCAAGACTAAGATTTGGCACAGAAATATAAATCTGAGAGTCTTAGGGATATTTATTGTAATTAACACCCTAGATATGAATGAAATTGCTTAAGGAGTAAGGACAGAATGAAAAGACAAGAGGGTCTAGTGATAAAGCTGGGGAAACTCTAACATTTAAAGATCCACTACAGAAGAATGAACCATCAAAGCAGTTTGAGAATGAATGAATGCTTTTCTTGTCAAATGAGTCAGTCTTTTCTTTCATGCCATCTGGATTTCATGTAAGGAAATTCTTTTGGTTCTACCTTCAAAATATATTCAGAAGCCAATAACTTCTTACCACCTCCACTGCTACCACTGTGATCCAAGACACTATTTATAAAAGTTTCCTAACTGGTCTCCCTGCTTTCACCCTTGCTCCCTACAGTGTATTCTCAACACAGCAGCCAATGTGATTGTGATCCTGTTGTGATGTAAGTAAGATACATCACTCCTCTGCTCTAAGCCCTCCAGCGACTTCCCATTCCACACACAGTAAAAGCCAAAGTCTACCATGGCCTACATGAACCTACATGATTTGGCTCCTCTGCTACTTATCAGCCTCATCTCCTACTACTCTTGTATTCTCCCACTCAGTTTTAGCCATACTGACCTCCTTACTGTTCTTAGAACATGGTAGGTATATTTGTCTTCCCAGCATGCTCTACTCCTGGATATCCACTTGTCTACTTCCTC
>NC_045445.1:17646096-17670516 GCF_002776525.5 Piliocolobus tephrosceles
ATAAATAAATGTATAAATCGTCTTCATGACAAGATTATAAAAGCATCTACCCATTTTTTTCTAGTCTTCAATGGTTTTAGGGTTTACATTTAAATCTTTGAGCTGAAATTTATTTTGGAGTAAAAAGTGTGGCATGGATCCAGATTTTTTTCCCTTCAAATGGCTAATTGTCTTGACACAATTTATTAAAAAATTCATTACACCCCCTCCCCACCAAATGTTTCTTTTTTTCTTTTCTCTTTTTCCTTTTTAAATATTTTTCTTTTTTAATTTTTTGTTTATTTTAATTTTTATTTTTTTATTTTTTTATTTTTGAGACGGTATTTTGCTCTTGTTGCCCAGGCTGGACTGCAGTGGCACAATCTTGGCTCACCACAACCTCTGCCTCCTGGATTCAAGCGATTCTCCTGCCTCAGCCTCCCGAGTAGCTGGAATTTCAGGCATGTGCCACCATGACCGGCTAATTTTGTATTTTTAGTAGAGATGGGGTTTCTCCACGTTGGTCAGGCTGGTCTTGAACTCCTGACCTCAGGCGATCTGCCCGCCTCGGCCTCCCGAAGTGCTGGGATTACAGGCGTGAGCCACCGTACCTGGCTTTTTTTTTTTTTTTTCTAGACAGAGTCTTACCCTGTCACCCAGGCTGGAGTGCAGTGGCACAATCTCGGCTGACTGCAACCTCTGCCTCCTGGGTTCAGGTGATTGTCATGCCTCAGCCTCCCAAGTAGTTGAGACTACAGGGGCGTGCCACCACCCCCAGCTGATTTTTGTATTTTTAGTAGAGGGGGATTTCACCATATTGGCCAGGCTGGTCTCAAACTCCTGACCTCAAGCAATCCACCTGCCTTGCCCTCCCAAAGTGCTGGGATTACGGGCATGAGGCACCATGCCTGGCCCAAATGTTTCTTTTTTTTTTTTTTTTTTTGAGACGGAGTCTCGCTCTGTCACCCAGGCTGGAGTGCAGTGGCCGAATCTCAGCTCACTGCAAGCTCCGCCTCCCGGGTTTACGCCACTCTCCTGCCTCAGCCTCCCAAGTAGCTGGGACTACAGGCGCCCGCCACCTCGCCCGGCTAGTTTTTTGTAGTTTTTAGTAGAGACGGGGTTTCACCGTGTTAGCCAGGATGGTCTCGATCTGCTGACCTCGTGATCCGCCTGTCTCGGCCTCCCAAAGTGCTGGGATTACAGGCTTGAGCCACCGCACCCGGCCCCAAATGTTTCTTAAGGCATACTTTGGTTCCTTTTAATTGGATATGAAGTTTGGTTAAAATGCATCGTCTCCATTGTGGAGAAAGATACAGTAGAATTTTATCTTTATTTAGTCAGTTCCAATATAGATGCCAGAGCCATATGTTGGTTAAAAAGTTTTTATTTCTTGCTCTTTGTAGCTAAGCTAAGTAGGCTATCTTCTGGATGGTGGCTACTTAAAGTGGCTTGGAAAGTTTCCCAATTTTTAATCACATCTACTTCTTCCTTCCCTTCTTCCTTCCTGCTTTGCTCTAGATAACAGACTTTTTTTTTTTTTTTTTTAAACATGTGGCAGGGTTATCTTTCTGTAGTTTGGAGAACAAGCATAACTGGAAACAGAGTGACATTACAAATGCCCTTCCTGTAAAAATGCAAGCCTGACAGAAGAACTTCAGTTTACTCATCCCAGAGTGATTCCTAGTTTGATGACTGAAAGGTTATTTCTCTCTCTCTTTCTTTCTTTCCTTCTTTCCTTCTTTCCTTCTTTCCTTCTTTCCTTCTTTCCTTCTTTCCTTCTTTCCTTCTTTCCTTCTTTCTTTCTTTCTTTCTTTCTTTCTTTCTTTCTTTCTTTCTTTCTTTCTTTCTTTTGAGATGGAGTCTCGCTCTTTCGCCCAGGCTGTGTTGCAGTGGCGATCTCGGCTCACTGCAAGCTCTGCCTCCTGGGTTCCTGCCATTCTCCTGCCTCAGCCTCCTGAGTAGCTGGGACTACAGGCACCCGCCACCTCGCCCGGCTAGTTTTTTGTATTTTTAGTGGAGACAGGGTTTCACCGTGTTAGCCAGGATGGTCTTGATCTCCTGATCTTGTGATCCGCCTGCCTCAGCCTCCCAAAGTGCTGGGATTACAGGCGTGAGCCACTGTGCCTGGCCTGAAGAGTTATTTCTTAAATTTAGTTGGTTGCAACTTTTAAAAGTATGGGTTTGCATATTGTTATTCCTTTTTTAATATAAAATATGAGCCCCTTGTAATTAAATCAGGATTTAAAACAAGGCCACCAGTTATTTATTAAATACTTCCGGCCAGGTGCGGTGGCTCACAGCTATAATCCCAGCACTTTGGGAGGCCGAGGCGGGTGAATCACCTGAGATCAGGAGTTTGAGACCAGCTTGGCCAACAGGGTGAAACCCCATCTCTACTAAAAATACAAAAAATTAGCCAGACGTGATGGTGCACACCTGTAATCTCAACTACTCAGGAGGCCGAGGCAGGAGAATCGCTTGAACCCAGGAGGTGGGGGTTGCAGTGAGCTGAGATTGCACCACTGCACTCCAGCCTGGGCAACAGGGTGAGACTCCATCTCAAAAGTAAAATTAAATTAAGTTAAAATAAAAACTTCCTATGCACCCATCTCATGCTGAGTGCCATGAAGGATAAGAAGAGATTGTAAGTCAATTCAGCCATTTATTTAGCACTGATTATATTCTAAGGTTACCCAGTAGTGAAGTAATATGGTTTGACTCAGTGTATCCGTCGATCACTGAGATGGCATCTGAAAACAAAACAATAAGGCAAAGGAAAGATTATAGCAAAGAAAAAAAAATGCAACTACATTTAATGACAATATAAGAGAGTAAATAGAAAGAGGCAAAGAGAAAAATCTAGAAGATCCATGAGGAGGAGGGATGAGATTCGGAAATTACTTTTGAGCAGTGTGAGACCTGCTTATCCAACTGCCTGTTGGCCAGAGTCCCTCACACTCAGCACGCCCACGTCCCCCTCTCCTGCATTACATCAGCAATACCCTTCTGATTTGTCTCCTTGCTTCCTGTCTCTCCCTCCCCCAATACAGTCTCCAGACTGCAACCACAGTAATTTCATTAAGATGAAACCTGATTGCCATACTCCACCTCTTTTTTTTTTTTTTTTTTTTTTTGAGACGGAGTCTCGCTCTGTCACCCAGGCTGGAGTGCAGTGGCCAGATCTCAGCTCACTGCAAGCTCCGCCTCCCGGGTTCCCGCCATTCTCCTGCCTCAGCCTCCTGAGTAGCTGGGACTACAGGCACCCGCCACCTCGCCCGGCTAGTTTTTTGTAGTTTTTAGTAGAGACGGGGTTTCACCGTGTTAGCCAGGATGGTCTCGATCTGCTGACCTCGTGATCCGCCCGTCTCGGCCTCCCAAAGTGCTGGGATTACAGGCTTGAGCCACCGCGCCCAGCCATACTCCACCTCTTAAAAAGGCTCCCCTCTGGGCCAGGCTCAGTGGCTCACATCTGTAGTCCCAGCACTTCGGGAGGCCGAGGCTGTTGGATTACCTGAGGTCAGGAGTTTGAGACCAGCCTGGCCAACATGGCGAAACCCCATCTCTACTAAAAGTACAAAAATTAGCCGGGCATGGTGGTGGACACCTGTAATCCCAGCTACTTGGGAGGCCGAGACAGGAGAATCACTTGAACCTGGGGTGCGGAGGTTGCAGTGAGCCGAGATGGCACCACTTCACTCCAGCCTGGTCAAAAGAGCGAAACACCATCTCAAATTAAAAAAAAAAAAAAAAAGAAGGCTCCCCTCTCTATTGCCCTCCGGATCTAGTCAGTAGCACTCTGCTTCCCCCTCAAGCTTCTTCTTTTTCCTCTGTGTCTACTGGATGATATGGCCAACTGATCCCCTCCTACAATTCCTTTAACTTAGCCATCCCCACCCCACCCACTCGCTTTTGGTCCTTGGAAGTGGTGTTTGCACCCAACACCGCCAGCATGCTACTTCTCCTCCCCCACATTCCTGGGTGTGAACTGCAGAGGCCAAAGTGAGCTGGTCTACGGGGATGCACATTTCCTTTTTGAGACCCAAGAGGGCAGGGTTATCTATTGTCGAGCCTGCCCCATTCTGCCCAAGACTAGAGGAGACATGATTTACACTCAGAGCCTAGAGGAGAGTCCTGTAGTCTCTGTTTGGATTTGAGACAGAGAAAGAGAGTGCCTGCTTCCACAGGGTGAGGGATTTATCCTGGCTCCCTCTGGGGGTACAGGTTCTGCTTGCTGAGCCTAGTATTTAAGTCATTTTTGCCAATTCCCAAATGGCTCCAGACTCGATAATTTACATAACTCATTCAAAAGGCAAATGAACATGCCTTTTGATTTACTTTTTATTATTTGGCTGGGGGAAAAAAAAAACAAGAACAAATATTCTTGTCCTACTGGGCATTACTCCCCCTATTAATGTTAATAATTCAGAGCTGGTTTCGAAGCTCCTTGGGGGCTTTTACCCATGACCTGAGTATTATTTACTACAACCTGCCTGGCATATATCAAAATTCACCATGGGCAGGTAATTGTAACTATGAAGAAGAAAAGGGCTGGCACGGTGGCTCATGCCTGTAATCCCAGCACTTTGGGAGTCCGAGGCGGGCAGATCATCTGAGGTCAGCAGTTTGAGACCAGCCTGGCCAACATGGTGAAACCCTGTCTCTACTAAAAATACAAAATTAGCCGGGCATGGTGGCGCATGCTTGTAATCCCAGCTACTCAGGAGGCAGAGACAGGAGACTCGCTTGAACCGGGTAGGCGGAGGTTGCAGTGAGCCAAGATCACGCCAGTGCACTCTTGCCTGGGCAACAAGAGCGAAACTCCTTCTCAAAAAAAAAAAAAAAAAGAAGAAGAAAAGTGAAAATTGTCCATAAATTCTACCACTGCAAGATAAACTGGTAACATTTTGGCATATTTCCTCCCAGTTATTTTGTCTCCACATATATTTTTTTAATAGCTCTTATTATGTGATCTTGGGCCTTCTTTTCCCACTGTACTCTCTTGTTTGGTGGTTTCATACATTCTGATGGCTTTTATTACATCTCTGAGATGATAATTTAGCACAGATCTATGCTCTGAGCTTCAGATGTTTCTGCTCCTATATCCCAAACTTGCTCCTCTGAAACCATTTTTGTAAATGACTGTTACCACCTGTACCACTAATACCAGATACTTGGAGTCATCCATAATGATTTTCTGTTTCCACAATTCTTCCCCACCCCTTTCCCATCTGTCTTAGTCCATTCCTGCTACTATAACAAAATACCATAAACTGGCTGGCTTACAAACAACAGAAATTTATTTCTCACATTTTTGTAGGCTGGTAGGTCCAAGATCAAGATGCCAGCATATTCGTCTGGTGAGGGTCCACCACCACCAGTTTTCTGGTTCATGTAAGTGGTACCTTCTCACTGTGTTCTCACATTGGTGGGCAGGGGCCTCTTTTATAAAAGTGTTAATCCCATTCATAAGGACCCCGCCCTTGTGACCTAATCTTCTCCCCAAATCCCCACCTCTTAATGCCATCACCTTGGGTATTAGGATTTCAACATATGAATTTGGGGGATGACACAAACATTTAGACCATAGCACCATTAAACACGATACCTATCATAGTCATCTAACAATTGTTCTTTCCTCCCCGTGTCCACTGCCACCACCCTAATTCAAGCCACCATCCTCTCTTTCTGGTCTGCTCCCACAGCCCTATTAGTGTCTTTTTCCCCACACTTACCCCCTACAGTCATTTAATGGGCTCAAAGGTCCTGCCAATCTTGGCTCCCTCATTTCATGCCCCTCAAATTCTTGTCACCTGGCCCTCTTTCTGTCCCTTGATATATGCCAAGCTCCTCTTCTCTACTTTGTGCTTAGTATTCTCTTCTTTTCCTGAAGGCTTTTCCCTCAGCTGTTCCCATAGCTAGTTTCTTCTCTTCCTTCAGTTCTGATCTCCAAAGTCACTTCTTCACATAGACCTTCCCCGATGTTTTAATCAAATTTGTTCTCCCTAATATTGTCCATCAAAGCAACTAGTTTATTTCCTCCCTGGCGTTAATCACAACATGACATTCTTTTGTTAATTGTATTCAATTTCTTTCTTTAACACAAAAATTAAGTTAAAAAATTTTGTAGTTTCCCCCTTCAGCAAGTAGGATGGGCAGATGAAATATAGAATGCTCAGTCAAATTTGAATTTCTGATAAACAGCGAATTTTTAAAATATGAGATTTGGGACATAATATACTAAAAAAAGTATTTGTTATCTGAAATTGAAACTTAACTGGGCGTCACATTTTTGTTTTTTTTTTAGACGGAGTCTTGCTCTGTTGCCAGGCTGGAGTGCAGTGGCATGATCTCGGCTCATTGCAACCGTCGCCTCCCGGGTTCAAGCAATTCTCCTGCCTCAGCCTCCCGAGTAGCTGGGGCTACAGGCACACGCCACCACGCCTGGCTAATTTTTTAATTTTTATTTTAGTAGAGACGGGGTTTCACCATGTTGCTCAGGCTGGTCTCAAACCCCTGAGCTCAGGCAATCTGCCCGCCTCGGCCTCCCAAAGTGCTGGGATTACAGGCGTGAGCCACCGAGCCCGGCTGCGTTCCATATTTTTATTTATTTATTTTTAACAGCTTCGCAGAATAAATTAGCGTCCCGCATTTTCTTTTTCCTTTGAGACGGAGTCTCGCTCTGTGGCCTGCCCAGGCTGAAGTGCGGTGGCGCAGTCTTGGCTCACTGCAACCTCCGCCTCCCGGTTTCAAGCGATTCTCCTGCCTCAGCCTCCCGAGTAGCTGCGACTACAGGCGCGTGCCACCACGCCTGGGTAATTTCTTGTATTTTTAAAAAGAGACGGGGTTTCACCGTGTTAGCCAGGATGGTCTCCATCTCCTGACCTCGTGATCCACCGGCCTCGGCCTCACAAAGTGCTGGGATTACAGGCGTGAGCCACCGCGCCCAGCCTCGTATTTTCATTTCTTAAATCCGGCACCCTTACCCACAGGCCTGACTCTTGTCTTTTCCTGGGGTTGTATCCTCCTGGCCTAGCCCAGAGCCCACTATTTACAAGGTGCTCAGTAATTGTTCTATGTGAATGAACTATCTGCATGCTGTTTTGTATGTTTTTTACTCATCTGAAATTTACATGTATTTATCAGAAATGCCCACACCCACTAAAAACACTTGTTAAAGGCAATTTTTGAAAATATATTATATTGCCAAAACTTCTTTGTTTTCCGTTTCTGCAAAATTGGTATAGTAGGAGTATCTTCCCTTGTCACATTTTGACAATTAGAAGAGTTAATGGAAAAGTAAAAGTAAAGTTTTGCATCGTGCCCGGCCCACTAGGCGCTCAATAATTTCAGTTCTTTATTAAATCAAGCCTGTGCACCATTTTAGAGGAAAGCAAAAAAAGCGCGTTTGGCAAGAACGGGTGGGGGTAGGGAAAACGGTTAGAAAGGTCCGCCGACCCAACACGGAGGGCCCGGGAAAAAGGGAGGAGAGAAGAGTGAGTGACAGAGGAATCAGCCAATGGGGAGACTGGGAACTACTTCCCCCCTCCCTTTGCGTTTCAAATTCTAAGCTCCGTTTCCATCCGGGTCCTTCAGCCTCGTTCCCGGGCAGTATAAAGTTTGCTGTCTCCTTTGTTCGCCCTCGTTGCGCAGTAGTGCTAGCGGCTTCGCGGTTTGGTCCTTCGACCCGGCAGCCGCCACTGGTGCTGAGCTGCTAGGAGGCCCGTGTCGGCGAGCTCGTTGGAGCTTGAACCCATTGTCACCCCTCCGGTACGTGTCTCCTTTCCTCAGTCCGTTTTTCGTGACACTCTCGCCGTGTTAGGACTGGGGATTATATCTCTCTGGAGATGGGGGTGGCGGGCGCCATTTTAAGAACCCAAAGGTTCCGACCTATTTAAATAAAGCTGAAGGGGTCGAGGGAAAACAAATGAGGGGGCCCGTTTGGTTGTATGCCTCTCGAGAAAGTTTGGCTGCCGCCTGCGGGAGTTGGTAGCGGAGGTCGGGGCTTTGTAGGCTGGAGCGGGGCGAGGAGCGACCGCACCACCGCGATACCTGCATTGGTATGGCGCTTGCGCTAATGATGGGCATGTGGACTTCCATGCGGGCTGCGGGCTACGTATTCATTGGCGGCCCCGGAGAAGCAGCCCTCTGAATGTTCCCAGCCAATGTTGGTGGTAAAAGTTAGTACCCTGACCAGTGTCGGTGGTTCTGGGTTGAATCCAGGTGTCGCCATTTTGTCTTTTACACGCGGTTTTTAATGACGAGTTTTAATTAGGTTCCGCTGCAGTCACGGAGTGTCGAGTGTTGGTGTGTGCGTCCGCGTTCCGTTACTTAATAGGAAACGAGGTTGACAATTTGTTTTTATCTTTTTGGCTGGATAGTAGAATTTTAGGTAGGGCGGGGGCCGGTGAAGAAGAAGCGGCATAATTTGGCTCAAACTTTCCATTTCTCTTTGGATTTAGTAGGGAATTCTAAATAGGAAAAGACGACGTTGGAAGAGGGCTTGGTGTTAAGGTCCTGTGCCTGGCCTGTGACCTTGGGAGTCTTAAAACCCCATCGTTAGGAAGGGCGTGATGAGTAATTGAATCTTTCAAAGGCAACAGAACTAGAACTGGAAGTTGGTTTTTCAGATGTTAAGCAGCTGTTGCTTAAGAACAGCTATGGGTGATCAAGGGTAGTGGTAGAAGTTAAACTGGCCCTTTTAACCAGTTTTATGTAAATTGCACTGTTACTAATCTACTTAATTCAAATTGTTTCCTACTGTGACTGAGGCTTAGCTTGTTATCCTTTTCTTTAGTTATTAAGGAACAATGGTTTTAGTGGAAAATATGAAAAATGTGCCAAAGTAAAAGTGTCCAATAAACTTGAGGAACTTTTTGCAGTGAGGTAATACTATTCCTTTTCAACAGACTCACCGGCAAAAAAAAAAAAAAAATGGTTGAAGCAGATCGTCCAGGAAAGCTCTTCATTGGTGGGCTTAATACGGAAACAAATGAGAAAGCTCTTGAAGCAGTATTTGGCAAATATGGACGAATAGTGGAAGGTGAGTTGTCTGGCAGTACAGGCTGGGCTATTATAATTAAAATATAAGCTATGATGAATTTGATTGCATTGATCGTCTGACGTGATAATGTATTTTGTCCTCTAAGAAGTTCTGAGCTTTCTGTTTACACATTTACTTTGGTTATTTCATTTGAACTAGGGTAACACTTTATTTTTCTGAAAACTACTTTTTAGTACTCTTGATGAAAGACCGGGAAACCAACAAATCAAGAGGATTTGCTTTTGTCACCTTTGAAAGCCCAGCAGATGCTAAGGATGCAGCCAGAGACATGAATGGAAAGGTGAGATTGTCTACACAATGGATGATAACCTGTTATTAGTGCATAACATAACATGTAGTTGCCCAAGTCTGGTCTAGGGCAGCTTTTGAGTTTTCGTCGTTTTTCAGTATATACCTGTCTGGGACTCATCCTGTTTGTGATCCCGTTCCAAAGAGTATTCTGTAATTGCAGAACCAAATCTAGTAGTGAGTTATATCTTATGCTGTTAACATTCTCTCAGTTCAGAATAATTACGACATTACGTGATACCTTTTTTTTTCTTGGTAGTCTTCCTCTGTCGCCTAGGCTGGAGTGCAATGGTGTGATCTGCCCACTGCAATCTCTGCCTCCCGAGTTCTAAATGATTATTCTGCCTCAGCCTCCTGAGTAGCTGGGGTTACAGGCACGCGCGACCACACCCGGATAATTTTGTATTTTTGGTAGAGACGGGGTTTCACCATGTTGGCCAGGCTGGTCTCTAACTCCTGATTTCAGGTGATCCACCCGCCTCAGCCTCCCAAAGTACTGGGATTACAGGTGTGAGCCACTGCGCCTAGCCAACATAATACATTTTGTCTTGAGATCCATAAGCCATATTTTGATAATTTGGCTTTTAGTTTTGATAACAAGCTGATACCTACTTGGCCTTGTTTTAAATTATACCATACAGTAATGCAGTGGATTCACCTTATGTTTCAATCCAGATCATCAGTATCATTTTTAAGTATTAAGAATTTTAAGTGGAAAAGTCCCATTTAACTGGCTATATTTGCAGTGTTTTTTCTTAGACTAATTAATGAGCAACACTTATCCGTAACTGCATTTTGAAGGACCTCTTAGTGTCTTAGTACATAGTAGATGTGCAAATTATTTTTAAATCTTGATTTAACCGTATCTTTTTTTTTTAGTCATTAGATGGAAAAGCCATCAAAGTGGAACAAGCCACCAAACCATCATTTGAAAGTGGTAGACGTGGACCGCCTCCACCTCCAAGAAGTAGAGGCCCTCCAAGAGGTCTTAGAGGTGGAAGAGGAGGAAGTGGAGGAACCAGGGGACCTCCCTCACGGGGAGGACACATGGGTAATAACTTGCGTGGGCCTCGGGTTTGGTGTGTAAGTTAGGGACTGCAAGCTCACACCAAGTGGATGCTTTGGTTAAGTCCTTGAGGAGAGGTGCCAACTTTTGAAATTGACAAAGTGATTGCCAATTGAAAGCATGGGGAAGCATGTGAGATTATAGTGTTAAACCGTGGACAGTGTTACTTCTTGTCCAAGTAGTTTACTCTGTAGGAAAGGCATTTAAAAATTGATAAGCCAAGGTGTTGGACGTGAAAATGAAATCATTTTTATTTTATTTGTTTTTTTTTTTTTTTTTTTGAGACGGAGTCTCACTCTGTCGCCCAGGCTGGAGTGCAGTGGCCGGATCTCCACTCACTGCAAGCTCCACCTCCCGGTTTACGCCATTCTCCTGCCTCAGCCTCCTGAGTAGCTGGGCCCACAGGCGCCCGCCACCTCGCCCGGCCAGTTTTTTGTATTTTTTAGTAGAGACAGGGTTTCACCGTGTTAGCCAGAATGGTCTCGATCTCCTTACCTCGTGATCTGCCCGCCTCAGCCTCCCAAAGTGCTGGGATTACAGGCTTGAGCCACTGCGCCCGGCCCATTTTTATTTTTTAAAGTTAGCTGGGCATGGTGGCGGGCGCTTAAAATCCCAGCTACTTGGGAGGCCGAGGCAGAAGAATCACTTGAACTTGGGAGGCGGAGGTTGCAGTGAGCCGAGATTGTGTCACTGTACTCCAGCCTGGGGGAACAGAGTGAGACTCCTTCTCAAAAAAAAAAAAGTTTAAGACTACCTTCAGTTCTTACTTCCCCAGTCTATATGACTGCACTGCATGTTCCATCAAGTACAAGTGAAACTAGACTACCCAAATTAATAATGGTCATTTTTGTTTGTTTTTGGGAGACAGAGTTTAGCTCTTAGTTGCACAGGCTGGAGTGCAGTGGCACGATCATGGCTCACAACAACCTCTGCCTCCCAGGTTTAAGTGATTGTCCTGCCTCAGCCTCCCGAGTAGCTGGGATTACAGGCATGCACCACCACACCTGGATTTTTGTATTTTTAGTAGAGACAGGACTTCACCATGTTACGCTGGTCTTGAACTCCTGATCTCAGGTGATCTGCCTGCCTCGGCCGCTCAAAGTGCTGGGATTACAGGCGTGAGCCATTGTGCCCGGCCTAATGGTCATATTCTTGATGAAGCAAAGGAAATTTTATAGTGACCGAGTCTGGTGGTTCACATCTGCAATCCCAGCACTTTGGGAGGCCGAGGCAGGCGGATCACAAGGTCAAGTTCGAGACCAGCCTGGCCAGCATAGTAAAATCCTGTATCTACGAAAAAAATACAAGAAATTACCTGGGCATGGTGGCGCACACCTGTAATCCCAGCTACTAGGGAGGCTGAGGCAGGAGAATTGCTTGAACCCAGGAGGCGGAGGTTACAGTGAGCTGAGATAAAGCCACTGCACTCCAGCCTGGGCGACAGAGCGAGACTCCATATCAAAAAAAGAAAACTCTCATATCTTGATTCTTGTGAGTAGTAATGTTTTTCTTTTCTATTCTTGATGTAGATGACGGTGGATATTCCATGAATTTTAACATGAGTTCTTCCAGGGGACCACTCCCAGTAAAAAGAGGACCACCACCAAGAAGTGGGGGTCCTCCTCCCAAGAGATCTGCACCTTCAGGACCAGTTCGCAGTAGCAGTGGAATGGGAGGGAGAGGTAAATGTTCCATGTATGACAATCTGTGCTACTACCGTAACACAAAGAATTGAGAGGTGAATGATGCTTAAAAGTTTAATTGGCCGGGTGTGGTGTCTCATGCCTATAATCCTAGCATTTTGGGAGGCCAAGGCAAGAGATTGAGACCGTCTTGGACAACGTGGTGAAACCCCGTCTCTACTAAAAAAATACAAAACGTAGCTGGGCATAGGGTGGGTGCCTGTAATCCCCGCTACTTGGGAGGCTGAGGCAGGAGAATTGCTGGAACCTGGGAAGCGGATGTTGCAGGGAACCGAGATCATGCCACTGCACTCCAGCCTGGCAACAGAGAGACTCCGTCTCAAAACAAAAAAAAAAAACCACACACACACATACAAACCTTTATTTGTGGAGTCTGGGCGCGGTGGCTCACACCTGTAATCTTGGCACTTTGGGAGGCCGAGGTGGGCGGATCACGAGGCCAGGAGTTTGAGGCTAGTCTGGCCAACATGGTGAAACTCTGTCTCTACTAAAAATACAAAAATTAGCCAGGCACGGTGGTGGGTGCCTGTAATCCCAGCTACTCTGGAGACCGAGGCAGGAGAATCACTTGAACCCAGAAGGCGGAGGTTGCAGTGAGCCGAGATCATGCGACTGCACTCCAGCCTGGGTGACAGAGCGAGACTCCATCTCAAAAAAAAAAACTTTTGGTCATGTGTTCTAGGTCATCTAGATAAATGGAATTAGCACTGAAAAAAATTTAAAATGTGAATGGGAAATTCTAGAAAAAATTTAGATGATCTAGCCTCCGTAATGTCATCTTTGAAGTCAGTCTCGTTTTCATAGCCTGAATGTAAGTTCACGTTTTAACTTCTTTCTCTGTGTTTAAAAAAAAGATGTTATTTTTCCTTAAGCTCCTGTATCACGTGGAAGAGATAGTTACGGAGGTCCACCTCGGAGGGAGCCACTGCCCTCTCGTAGAGATGTTTATTTGTCCCCGAGAGATGATGGGTATTCTACTAAAGACAGGTAATAGAAAATTGCAGCTTTTTAAATTAATAGTTAAAGTTGAAGGAAAGCTTATCAAAAGCATGAACCAAAACTTTTGTTTTTGTAGCTATTCAAGCAGAGATTACCCAAGTTCTCGTGATACTAGAGATTATGCACCACCACCACGAGATTATACTTACCGTGATTATGGTCATTCCAGTTCACGTGATGACTATCCATCAAGAGGCTATAGGTAAGTGACTTTGCTTCTGTGGCTTGCATGTAAGAAAAGTTGCCATAAAAGTTGATGCTCTGGGACTTAAAGGTTTCTCTTTAATTTAGCGATAGAGATGGATATGGTCGTGATCGTGACTATTCAGATCATCCAAGTGGAGGTTCCTACAGAGATTCATATGAGAGTTATGGTAAGATACTGGTTAAGGGTCTTGAGTATCACCAGCTTGAGTTTTTAGGTTCGTGAGCCAGTTTTTTAGGCTGCGTGGTGCTTGCTTTTTAAAGGGATGTTTGCTTGCTTTTAAAGGGGTAACTTTATCAGCTGGGCTTTTCCTAGTTTTGTGAGGGGCTTTTTTTGTTTTTCTAAGTTTCTTTTGAGGCTGTTTGCTTGCTTTGGAGGGGATTTTGCTTGCTTAAATTGGCAGCCTTATGTGTTTTCCCCCAACAGTGAAAATACAATTTAAAAATTTTATTAACAAGATCAAATATTTACCATTGCAATATGAAGGCAAGTTCTACAGTTCAAAATTGCAACTTATCACTGGAAAGTGGCTGAGTGTCTACTATAAAATAACAAGCTCTCTGGAATATCCTCTTGAAATACACACCGTCTTCAGTCTTTTCAAACAAACATTAAAATGAATCCATTTCCATATCTCAGCAGATGAGCAAATCCCTGTTATGGCCAGCAATGGCAGAGTTTAAAACCTCCCACCCAGTTGAGAAAGTAAACTTTTAATACAAGAATTCTGTAAATTCAGATTTAAAATGTTGTATATATACAATTTATAGTGTTGCCATATTACCTGACCATTGACCCTGCAGGTAACTCACGTAGTGCTCCACCTACACGAGGGCCCCCGCCATCTTATGGTGGAAGCAGTCGCTATGATGATTACAGCAGCTCACGTGACGGATATGGTGGAAGTCGAGACAGTTACTCAAGCAGCCGAAGTGATCTCTACTCAAGTGGTCGTGATCGGGTTGGCAGACAAGAAAGAGGGCTTCCCCCTTCTATGGAAAGGGGGTACCCTCCTCCACGTGATTCCTACAGCAGTTCAAGCCGCGGAGCACCAAGAGGTGGTGGCCGTGGAGGAAGCCGATCTGATAGAGGGGGAGGCAGAAGCAGATACTAGAAACAAACAAAACTTTGGACCAAAATCCCAGTTCAAAGAAACAAAAAGTGGAAACTATTCTGTCATAACTACCCAAGGACTACTAAAAGGAAAAATTGTGTTACATTTTTTAAATTCCCTGTTAAGTTCCCCTCCATAATTTTTATGTTCTTGTGAGGCAAAAAGTAAAACATGTTTAATTTTATTTGACTTTATGACATTGCTTTTCAACAAGCAAATGTTAAATGTGTTAAGACTTGTACTAGTGTTGCAACTTTCCAAGTAAAAGTATCCCTAAAGGCCACTTCCTATCTTGATTTTTCCCAGTAAATGAGGCAAGCAATTCTAAGATCTTCCACAAAACATCTAGCCATCTAAAATGGAGAGATGAATCATTCTACCTATACAAACAAGCTAGCTACTAAGGGGTGGTTGGGGTATGCTACTTATAAGATTTCAGGGTGTCTTCCATGAAATCTCAATGTTCTCAGTATGAAAAACCTGAAATCACATGCCTATGTAAGGAAAGTGCTATTCACCCAGTAAACCCAAAAAAGCAAATGGATAATGCTGGCCATTTTGCCTTTCTCACATTTCCTTGGGAATCTGCAAGAACCTCCCCTTTCCCCTCCCCCAGTAAGACCATTTAAGTGTGTGTTAAACAACTACAGAATACTAAATAAAAAGTTTGGCCAAAACCAACCATGAAGCTGCAAAGGTGCTTGCTCTTACTGTTTCAAATTTTTGCAACTCTGTAGTGTCTCACTTTTAAAGGAACAGCTTGATTGCAAAGGAGAAAATAGATAAGCAATGAAGTTATCTCCAACTTCCTAAAGGCTTATGACTTCTAAAAAGTGAATCTATCAGCATTCCACATCAGATTTAAAGCATCAAATGCCTGTGAAACAGCAAAGATGGTAAGCAAAGCAAACTAGTTTTTCCGTCTAAGTCGAAATTGAACACTTACCTTCCTCATAGTACAGTGAAACATACTGTACCTCAAGGCAATGGAAATGCCTTCTAGATTAAAAAAAAAACTTTTGGAGAAAAGAAATATTCAATAGCATATTAGAAGTCTTCCAAATTCAACACTTGGATTCTTTTTTTTTTTTTTTTTAAGCATGTGTGACACTTAAAGGCTTTATTAATAAAGCTGTTGTTTACCAATGGCGATCTGGGGCTTGGGAGGGGGTATTTTTTTCAAAGTCCATTTTTGATGAAGACCTTTAAACATGCTTCATATGTTTTAACATTTTTTTCAAATTAGTCTTTTAGTCAATATAGGAAATGGCTTAAGTTTGGGGTCCCCCTTTTTACCCCTGTAAGCCATTGCAAACTTGACATTTAGTTGGATGCCTGACTTGTTTTTAGTTCTATGAAACTACACTGTATGGAGAAAATCTATTGCAAGTGGTCTTTAAAAAGCAAAACCTGAGGCAGCATGACCCAGGTCCAGCCATGAAGTTGAAAAAGATGCTCTTGAATATAGTAAACTTGAAGACCTCCAACTAAAAATCCTTATACTGCACTTATTCCTTCAAATAAGTTTTGTTCGTTCAACTTATGGATTTAACGTGGCAGTGCACCATTGGAACAGAATGACAATCCATAAGCCATGCAACTTAACCATTTAAGCCATTCCAGTCCATCCCGAGCCAGTGAATCTTCCACCACTTAAGAGAAGTAGTAGAACATGAAATATATTAAGCTGCAAGTCTGAACTTGCCTTTTCTCTCTGGAAAAGAGGGCAGTAATAGGCAAGTTTTAAAGAATTTCCTTAAGAGAGATAACTAGTTTTCATTTATTTAACTTTTGCAGGTTGATGATTATGCTCATTATGGTCGTGGAGTGCTGATTGATTCACAGTAGATAAAGCTGGCAGTAAGAGAAATCAAATGCTAAGGTAAGCGTTGAAAGCAGTGGCCTTTGAAGGTTTAAATGCTGTGTAACTACCACTTAGTTTAGCTGTGACGTTGGCAAGTTACTGTGGTCCTCATTTCATCTGTAAAAACACTGCTTGGAATTGATGAAATTAAGTGCTTTAATGTGTAATGTCTGCACATTTCATGGTGAATATAGAGTGAGGTTACATTTTCATGAGTCTGGCTCATTCATGCGATTATTCTTAGCTACTTTTTGCACCCATAAAGCTTGCTAATAGCTCTTCATATGCAAGCATTCTCAACAGGAAGTACACACGTAAGAAGTTTGCTTGGCTGGGCGCCGTGGCTCATGCCTTTAATTCCAGGACTTTGGGAGGCCAAGGCGGGCAGACCACGAGGTCAGGAGTTAGAAACCAGTCTGGCAAACATGGTGAAACCTCATCTCTACTTAAAAAAAAAAGAAAAAAAAAAACTAGGAGTGTTGGCATTTGCCTGTAATCCCAGCTACTCGGGAGGCTGAGGCAGGAGAATTGCTTGAACCCAGGAGGCAGAGGTTGCAGTGAGCCGAGATCACGCCATTGCACTCCAGCCTGGGTGACAGAGCAAGACCCCGTCTCAAGAGGAGGAAAAAAGTTTGATCAGTGCAATTTGTAAAAGGATATACTCTCATTGTTACTAGTTAGTGCCTGCTCATTTGCACAGCCACGATACAAATTCACTAAATGTGGAGTTAATGATGCAGCTGTGGCTGCAAGTTCCCTGTTTGATTAACATAATTTTGACATAATGATGACATAGTATGTAATTTTAATGTTACCAATTTTTTTTTTTTTCTTTTGAGATGGAGTCTTGCTCTGTTGCCCAGGCTGGAGTGCAGTGGCGATCTCGGCTCACTGCAAGCTCTGCCTCCTGGGTTCAAGCGATTCTCCTGCCTCAGCCTCCCCAGCAGCTGGGACTACAGGTGCACACCGCCACGCCCGGCTAATTTTTTGTATTTTTAGTAGAGACGTGGTTTTACCGTGTTAGGATGGTCTCGATCTCCTGACCTTGTGATCCGCCTGCCTCGCCTCCCAAAGTGCTGGGATTACAGGCGTGAGCTACCAAGCTCGGCCGTCTGTGGTTGATTTTTAAAGCTTGCGTGTTGTTTTTTTTTCCTTTCTGAGACAGTTTTGCACTTGTTGCCCAGGCTAGAGTACAATGGCGTGATCTCAGCTCACTGCAATCTGCTTCCTAGGTTCAAGTGATTTTTCCTGCCTCGGCCTTCCAGGTAGCTGAGATTACAGGTGCCTGCCACTGTGCCCGGCTATTTTTTTTGTATTTTTAGTAGAGATTGGGTTTCACTGTTGGCCAGGTTGGTCTTGAACCCCTAACCTCAGGTGATCCGCCTGCCTCGGTCTCCCAGTGCGCTGAGATTATAGGCGTGAGTCACTGTATCCGGCTTGCTTGCTTTTTTTTTTTTTTTTGAGATGGCTTCTCCCTGTGGCATGATCTCAACTCAGTGCCTCCCAGGTTCAAGCGATTCTCCTGCCTCTCAGATTCCCAAGTAGCTGGGACTACGGGTGTGCACCACGGTGCCCGGCTAATCTTTGTACTTTTTGTAGAGACAGGGTTTCACTATGTTGGCCAGGCTGGTCTCGAACTCCTGACTTTGAGTGATCTGCCTGTCTCAGCTTCCCAGTGTTGGGATTACAGGCATCAGCCACTGTGCCTGCCCAGAGCTTGCTTTTTAAAGCAATTTTATTTTTAGCTAAAACAACAAAAAATATATTTAAATGATAGTTTGGGGGGAAGTACTTCACAGTAAAACAAATACTATGTAACAGGATCCCATGTGTTTTTCATTTTACAGAGTTGTTGAAGCAGAAGGCGGCTGATTGTCAATAAGTCACTACAGTTGCATAAGCAGTGCTGTCAGAATTGGTTTGGTGCAGGCAATAGATTTTGCCTTCAGGGGTTCCTGTGGATCTGAGGAAGGCATCAGTGTTGATTAACATTCATAACTAGGGAGTGAGTGGTAGTTACTTAAAGCATAATTGGCCAAATGGAAAAGGGGAAGTAATTAAGGAAATTGGTAAGTGGAGGTAGTCAGGAAGTTCTTGTGGTTCTTTACATAGATTTTACAGCTTTGGCTTTCATTTTGTTTAGCTAAAGTCATGGGGACAACTCTTCAATTTAGAACTTAAGTTGAATTATAAAAATGATGGATATAAGTGGTAGCTCTGTTTAGTGAAGTGTCTGTCAGAAAGTGAAACATTTTTTGGTGGTGACTTATCCACAGTTTAGTTGTAGAATAAAACTTATGAGTGACATCTGGAAAGTAACCATGCTAAGATGGCAAGCACACTGGAAACATGTAGGCCACTTGGCTTTCTTTTGCTGTATTGTTTGATAAGCCTACTTTACCTCCCAGTCTTGGAAGCAAGTTTATTGGTTTGGAGACTAGAGCCAATAGTATAATGTTCTCAAAGGAAACAGACGTGAGTTGTTAGATTAGAGGAACTAACCCAACTTATATGATTTTTTTTTTTTTTTGTCATGTAGTTATGGCACTGTCTTGTTTGGAACATTTGCAACTGGGGATGGTACCACATTTTTAACTCTCATTTGACAACCTACTACTAATCACAGACTACAAGGTTAATGACCAAATTTATGTGGTTTTTGCACTTCCATAGCTGTCTCAGTCCAAACCTCCCATATACTCTTACGATTACTTGGGTTACAGCTTCTGTGAGGACCTTTTGGCTCTTGAGATATCCTAAATATTTAAGATATTTAGATATCTTTAAGATAGTATAGGATATAGAGATTGTACTAAATAGGAATATGAAGTTCAGAGCAAGGAGTATGTTAAAATGACCAGTTACCTGTTTGATAAATAGTTTACTGACCTAGCAGACGTGTGGAGAAAGAATCAGATCTTGATTCTTCTGGGTATAATACTGGTTGTAAAACGATACAGAAAATGTTTTCCTTGTTTAACTGGTAGTTGAACATAGAACTTGGGTATTATAGATCACTTTTCACTTTTTGGAATGTTTTGTATTGAAACTTAATAAAACTTTAACATGGCATCTTTTTTGTGGCAAGGGGCTTTTTTTTTTACTTTTAAGAAATTAGGGGTTTATGTTTTTAAGTGTTTTTCCCATGTCCGCCTCCCCAAACACTAGCTCTGTTGCATTGATGACACTTAATCAGTTTTGCATGGGAATGTCCAGAGTCATTGAGGCTGTTCATGTGACTAGGCCTCCCTTTTTTTTTTGAGAGTAAGCTTCGGGCGGAATGTAGATGACTTCAATCCTCATTGTAAAAGTTAAGTGGAAGCACAATCACACACCTGAGAAGCAGAGGCTAAATAAACCAGGAATCAACTGTAGTGCTTTTATTTAGTTCCTGCTTAACTCTTCGGGATAAACAGGTCAGCAACTACTCAGTTGTGGCTGTGGATTCCAAGTACTTTGGGTCATGCGAAGCATATGATAATATGTTTCTGAATTTGCAGTTTTCAGTTTCTCTGCTTTACCTAGTGTCCTGTATATATCTGATTAGTTGATGTTCGTTTGCATCAAAAACTGGACATTGCATTTGGGTTACGTAGTCAGTTGAACAGAACTCATCACATGGAGAAAGATGCAGCTAAGCATTAAGATGGCAGAGAAAGCCCTAAGTATTGTCATTCTGTAAATAGTCTCAGCTCTACACCTATTGTTTTTTGGGGGTTTATTAATGAGATGGAGTCTCGCTCTGTCCCCCAGGCTGGAGTGCAGTGGCGCCATCTCAGATCACTGCAACCTCTGTGTCCCGCGTTCAAGCGATTGTCCTACCTCAGCCTCCCAAGTAGCTGGGATTACAGGCATGCGCCACCATACCCAGCTCATTTTGTATTTTAATAGAGACAGGGTTTTCATCATGTTGGCCAGCCTGGTTTTGAACCTCCTGACCTCAAGTAATCTGCCCACTTCGGCCTCCCAAAGTGCTGGGATTACAGGTGTGAGCCACTGTGCCCAGCCAACTCTATACCTATTGTTCCAGGAAAACATTGCCCATCCCATCAATACTTTATGTTGTACATGTCAATATACTTCCTGAAAAATAACTTGAACTTTTCTATCAATGAGTTCAACTTTAATCGATTTTTAAAATAACATTTAAATCTGAAATATGTATTAAGTGTACCGTTTTATGAACTGAGAAATGTGTACCCTATCAAGATAATTACCATCATCTCAAAGTACTTGAGTTTTAGCCATTTATACATCAGTAGTTCCATGTTGCCAAGTATGAGTGTAGTATGCTTTCCCATTCATGGAAACCTGTTTTTGTAAAGTTGCTATAAATGTTCTTACACTAGTTTTTGTTTTTGTAGTTACTGAGATGACAACGTGTGCAGAATTGCTGAATCGGGATAGATGTACATTTTTGAGAGATCGCTAGGCATTTTTTCCAAAGTAATATTTTGGAAACACTTAGCCAATGATGTGTGAGTTATTAATCCATGCCTCGTCAGTATCTGGTGTTAAAGTTTAGTCCTTATGGTGAATTTGTGGCTTATCACCTGAGGAATGAGTAGCACTTAAAAAAAAAGTATACGGTGAAATGCACTGATCTCATGTACAGTTTGATCAGTCTTGAGAAATGCTTAGCACATCAAGACACAGAACATTGCTCCAGAAAGTTGTGTGTGCCCCTTCTCAGTCAGTAGACCACCTCCCAACACCAGCAACAAACACTGACCTGGTTTCCATCATTATAAGATGTTTTTTGCATATTTTGATTATGTAAATTCTGTTGATGTAATTTATGTCTAGCTGCTTACAGAATGTTTTTGAGATTCATCCACATAGTTGCATGTATATTCCTTTTATTGCAGAGTAGAATTGCAGTGTATGACGTGACTATTGATGGACATCTGGGCTAGTTCCAATTTTTGGCTGTTACAAATTCTGCTTTGAGTATTGTACGAGTCTTGTACGTAACAATTTCGTTTGGATAAGTGTCTTGAGTGGAATTCATGAAGTGACAGGCTAGATACTATAGTAATCTTCAGCATTGTTGAAGATTTCTTGAAGGGTTCTTGGAAAATTTTATAATGAAACCAATTTTACCATAGGCTAATTAACACAAGAATTAAGTTCCTACAGCATATTTGTAGTTAGAGACGTCAAACTTTTTTTTGAGACATCATACTCTGTTGCCCAGGCTGGCGTGTAGTACCATTATGACTTACTGCAGCCTTGACCTCCCAGACTCAAGCAATCCTCCCACCTCAACCTCCCAAGTAGCTGGGACTACAGGCGTGTGCTACCATGCCTGGCTTGGTTTTTTTGTTTATAGAGACGGGGGTCTCCCTTTGTTGCCCAGGCTGGTCTTGAACTTTGCAATCCTTCCTCCGCCTCCCAAAGTGCTGAGATTACAGGTGTGTGAGCCACTGCACCTGGCACCAAATAAAAGCCAAAACACATCTAATACTAAACATTGAAATAAACGTGAGCTGTGCATGCATTTAAGAAAAGTTGAAAAGCTGAAGAAAAGTTGAAAAACTATGTAATTATTTACCCAGTTCAATTTAAGAAAAATTGAAAAGCTATATAGTTATTCACCCATTTGTTTCAGTTCAGTGTCTCAAGAAACTAGAACCTATCTAGCCAGCTGAAGGTCAACATGGGAACTGATCATGGCCAGGAGACCGTCCCATTGCAGGGCATGCTTACACCCACATTCAGTCAGATTGGAACCATTCAGACTTGGAAGTATACCTTTGGGATATGGGAGGAAACTGAGTACCCAGAGAGAGAGCCCATGCATACATGGGAAGGATGTGTTAACTCCACACAGTGGTCCCAGCCAGGAGTTGATTTTTTTTTTTTTTTTCCTCAACAAAATGATGTTGACCAACCAAAATGACACTTTTTAAGGACCTGCTGTATGTTTAATTTTTAAGAAACTACCAGTGTTTTCCCAAAGTGGTTGTACCATTTTATGCCCTCGGTAGCATTTTTTTTTTTTTGAGAGGGAGTCTCTCACCCAGGCTGGAGTGCAGTGGGACGATCTCGGCTCACTGCAACCTCTGCCTCCTGGGTTCAAATGATTCTCCTGCCTCAGTCTCCCAAGTAGTTGGGATTACAGGCACCTGCCACCACACCCAGCTAATTTTTGTATTTTTAGTAGAGACGAGGTTTCGCCATGTTGGTCAGGTTGGTCTCTGATACCAGGTGATCCACCCTCCTTGGCCTCCCAAAGTGCTAGGATTACAGGCATGAGACACCGTGCATGGCCTCATTGGCAATTTATGAGAATTCTGGTTGCTCCACGACATCCTCAATGACATGTGCTGCTGTTGATCAGTTTCATTCTAACCATTCTGGTGGGTGGAGTAGTATTGTGATTTTGATTCACATTTCCCTGATGACTAATGACGCTGAGCACTTTTTAAAAAAGGCTTTATTTGGGGATAATTTTAAATTTTCAGAAGTTGTATAGAGTTTTCGTATATGCACTACCCAATTTCCCGTAATTTTAATATCTTATGTAATTCTGGTGTTTATCAACTAAGAGACTAATATTGGTATGTTACCATTAAACTCCAGACTAGACTGGGTGTGATATCTCATGTCTGTCATCCTAGCATTTTGGGAGGCCAAGGTAGGCGATCACTTGAGCTCAGGTGACCAGCCTGGAGAACATAGCGAGACCCAACTCTACAAAAGAATACAAAAATTAGCTGGGTGTGGTGTCAGGAACCTGAGATGGGAGGATGGCCTGAGCACAGGAAGGTGAGACTGCAGTGAGCCGTGATGGTGCCACTGCACTCCAGCTTGGGTGACAGTGAGACCATGTGTCAAAGAAAAAACAGACTTTATATTTCACATATTTTCTGCTGTCTTCTCTCGATTCCAGGATCTACTCCAATGTCTCACATTGCACTTAATACTGGGACTTTTTTTGTTTGTTTGTTTTTTGTTTTTGAAACTGTCTCGCTCTGTCACCCAGGCTGGAGTGCAGTGGTGCAATCTCGGCTCACTATAACTTCCACCTCCTGGGTTCAAGCAATTCTCCTGCAACCTCCTGAGTAGCTGGGATTACAGGCATCCACCACTATGCCGGGCTAATTTAATTAATTAATTTATATAGAGACAGAGTCTCACTCTGTTGGCCAGGTTGGAGTGCAGTGACGTGATGTCGGCTCACTGCAAGCTCCGCCTCCCAGGTTCACACCATTCTCCTGCCTCAGCCTCCCGAGTACCTGGAACTACAGGTGCCTGCCACCATGCCTGGCTAATTTTTTGTATTTTTAGTAGAGACGGGGTTTCACCGTGTTAGCCAGGATAGTCTTGACCTCTTGACCTCGTGATCCGCCCGCCTCAGCCTCCCAAAGTGCTGAAATTACAGGCGTGAGCCACCATGTCCGGCCTATATGCCAGGCTAATTTTTGTATTTTTTCTTTTTTTTTTTTTTTGAGATGGAGTCTTGCTCTGTTGCCCAGGCTAGAGTGCAGTGGTGTGCTCTCAGCTCACTGCAATCTCTGCGTCCTGGGTTCAAGTGATTTTCCTATCTCAGCCTACTGAGTAGCTGGGATTACGGGCGTGTACCACCACGCTCAGCTAATTTTTGTATTTTTAGTAGAGATGGGGTTTCACCATGTTGGTCAGGATGGCCTTGAACTCCTGACCTCGTGATCCACTTGCCTTGGCCTCCCAAAGTGCTGGGATTACAGGCATAAGCCACCGCGCCCGGCAATTTTTGTAGTTTTCGTAGAGATGGGGTTTTGCCATGTTGGCCAGGCTGGTGGGCAGTTTCTCATGTGCTTAGTTAGCCGTGTGCATAACTACTTTCACCAAGTGTCTAAGACTTTTGTCCATCTTAAAAATTGGGTCGGCCGGGCGCGGTGGCTCAAGCCTGTAATCCCAGTACTTTGGGAGGCCGAGACGGGTGGATCACGAGGTCAGGAGATCGAGACCATCCTGGCTAACACGGTGAAACCCCGTCTCTACTAAAAAATACCAAAAACTAGCCGGGCGAGGTGGCGGGCGCCTGTAGTCCCAGCTACTCGGGAGGCTGAGGCAGGAGAATGGCGTGAAACCGGGAGGCGGAGCTTGCAGTGAGCTGAGATCTGGCCACTGCACTCCAGCCTGGGTGGGTGACA
>NC_045445.1:17670616-17686651 GCF_002776525.5 Piliocolobus tephrosceles
TCAAAAAAAAAAAAAAAAAAAAAAAAAAAAAAATTGGGTTGCCTGCTTTTAAACGTTACAGAATTTCTCCATGTGTTCTGGATACAAATTGGCAGATGTGTTTTGAATTTCTCCTCCAAGTCTGTCTTGCCTATTTTTTATTTTTTTTGATGAGCAAATGAAATCTGATTTAACAAAAATGGTTCTTGGTTTCTTTGACCTAACAAAATTGCCTACTCCCTGGTCATAAATATTTTTTCCTGTCTTCTAGAAGTTTTGTAAGTGTTGTAAGTAGACCGGGTCTCAAAACCTCATGACAAGGTTTCACCATGTTGCTTAGGTTGGTCTTCAACTCCTGGGCTCAGGGGATCCACCTGCCTAGGCCTCCCAAAGTGCTGAGATTACACACATGAGACACCATGCCTGTACAAGTTTTGTGGTTTTAACTTTTGTATTATGTCTGTAATCCATTTTGAATTTTTTTGGGTATGAGGTAGGTGTTGAAATTGATTTTTTCAAATACAGATAGGCATTTGAGCATCCTTTTTTGAAAAGAGTAGCCTCCAGTAATTCAGTATTTTAATAGGAAACATACATACCTGTGTCCATTACTGTACTTAAAAAAATTGATCGGTAATGTCTGTGTCTATTTTTATCTGGATTACTGTAGGATTTTTTTTTTTTTTTTTTTTTTGAGACACAGTTTTGGTCTTGTCACCGAGGCTGGAATGCAGTGACGCAATCTCGGCCCACTGCAACCTCCGTCTCCCCGATTCAAGTGATTCTCCTGCCTCAGCCTCCCGAGTAGCTGGGATTACAGGCGCCCACCACCATGCCTGACTAATTTTTGTATTTTTAGTAGAGATGGGGTTTTGACATGTTGGCCAGGCTAGTCTCGAACTCCTCACCTCAGGTGATCTACCAGTCTTGGCTTCCTAAAGTACTGGGATTATAGGTGTGAGCCTCTGCCTGGCCTGATTACTGTAATTTTATAGTAAGCCCTCTAAGGATATTAATTTCTTAAAGTCCTAAAGTTTTCTTCTTGCAGAGTGTATTTCTTTTTCTTTGAAGTTACTATTGCTGTTTTTTTCTACTTCAAACTTCTTATTAGGGACTTTCCTCAAATAATTGGAAAGTTTTGGCTCTGTGTTCATGATAAGAAGAAGAGGGGATTAACATGTTTATAAACTCTGAGGGCTTTTTTACTGAGCCTCACTGTGGATGCTGTTTGTTGGTGAACCCCTGTGCTATGGTTTGAATGTTCCCTCCGAAACCCATGTTGAAACTTTTTTGAGATGGAGTTTCACTTTTGTGGCCCGGGCTGGAGTGCAATGGCGTGATCTCGCCTTACCGCAACCTCTGCCTCCCAGGTTCAAGCGATTCTCCTGTTGCAGCCTCCCAAGTAGCTGGGATTACAGGTGGGTGCCACCATGCCCAGCTAATTTTTGTATTTTTAGTGGAGATGGGGTTTCACCATGTTGGCTAGGCTGATCTCGAACTCCTGACCTCAGGTAATCTGCCCGCCTCGGCCACCAAAAGTGCTGGGATTACAGGCATGAACCACCGTGCCTGGCCCATGTTGAAACTTAATTCCCAGTGATTCATGGATTAATGGGTTAATGGATTATCATGGGAGTGGGACTGGTGGCTTTATGAGAAGAGGAAGATACCTGAACTAGTACACTCAGCTTCTTCACCATTTGATACCCTGCACTGCTTTGGGATTCTGCAGAGTCCCCACCAGCAAGGAGGCTCTCACCAGATGTGGCCCCTTGACCTTGGACTTCTCAGCAAGCAAAACTAAAAGAAATCAATTCTTTATAAATTACCCAGTCACAGGTACTCAGAAAACAGAAAGAGATACCCTGATGTCAATTTCTTCAGGGATTTTTTATTGGAAAGAATTCCTCAAGGAATATATGGCCAAATTCTTGCCTTGAAAGTATAGGTTGTATTGACCAGCTGAAGGTGTAGTTTTCAGGGTGGCCTATGTGCCTGCACGTGTAATATGGTCCCCCGTTCAACTGGGCTCCAGTGCTGCCTAAATGGAACCCACCTCCAGCTGGCTTGGCACAGATGTTCTTTGCTTTGCTGTGGTGATGAGGTGGGAGATGATCTTTCTGGTGCAATGTTGCAGGAGAAAGGGCACAGTGACACATTTCACCCCTAGCTTCTCCTCTGTCCATGGAGCCCCCTCCTCCGTTTTAGGCTACCCTTACCTGACTTCCGTTCCTACCCCAAACTCACCCTCCCCTGTCTCTAGGTGTTTCTCTGTTCTATCTAGACTGAGTTCACATCCCAGTTTCAGCATTACCAGCTGTATGACCTTGGGCAAGTTGCTTAACCTCACTAGTTTAATCATCTATAAAATGGGAATAATAATTGTATCATTGGCTGCTAAGATAAATGAGTTAATAGTTCCTGGCATATGATAAATGCTACATAAGTGTTAGATTTTATTATATAAATCAATTTTCTTCTTGTGTGTCATCTTTAGGGCTATAATGAGGGGAAGGAACCAGCACTTTGTTAGATCAGCATCTTGTCAAGGACGGGATAAAGCTGAGTTTCTTCCTTTGTCTCCTGAGTTCATCATACTCCTCAAATATTTTGGTGTATTCTGATTAGTACACACACAGCCCTCCTCATTTTGTTTTTACTTTTCTTCCCCATTCCCACTCCCATACATTCACCTACCACTGGCAATCACTTCAATGCATTTAATGTATGTCCTTTTGTTGTATGTGTGTGTGTGTTTTTGTTTTTGTTTGAGACTGAGTCTTGCTCTTGTTGCCCATGCTGTAGTGCAGTGGCACGATCTCGGTTCACCACAACCTCCACCTCCAAGGTTCAAGCAATTTTTCTGCCTCAGCCTCCCAAGTAGACAGGATTATGGGTGCCCGCCACCACGCCTGGCTAATTTTTGTATTTTCAGCACAGACGGGGTTTCACCATGTTGGCCAGGCTGGTCTTGTACTCCTTACCACAAGCGATCTGCCCGCCTCAGACTCCCAAAGTGCTGAGATTACAGGTGTGAGCCATTGCATCCTGCCAGGAAACTTTTAATACTGTTTCTTTTTCCTGGTTGTTTATAGGCAAAGTTACCAGCTGAAAGTGAGGAGTGAAAAGTAGAGATTTGAGGAGAGATAATAAATGAGACAGTCATTTGAAAAGTTGGAAAGCGAACAAACTAGAGAAGTATTTGGTAGTTTTGAGTCCCATTTGAGATTTGCATCATGAATTTATAGAGACACCAGTTGAACATACTTATATATTTGTCTCTAACAGTACTTGCAGCTTGAATGCAGGTGTTGATCCCACAAAGCAAGTATACAGTGAGGGAGAAGTAAATGCTCGAAGATAACTTGATGTACCATGAGAAGGTAGAATGGATGTGGGACAGTAAAATCAACAATAACTATGCATTACACTATGCTGTCCACATACTACCCCAGTTCCTTTTTCTCCTTTGTGGCCAAATGTCTTGAAAGAGTCACTCATGCCTGCTGCCTGCAATTCCTGTTCCCACATTCTGTTTAATTTCATTTCAGTCAAGTTTTCACTCTCATCATTCCACTGAAACTGCTCTTGTCAAGGTCACCAGTAATTCAATTAGATTCAATCCAAATTTTCCTCTTCCATATTTTATTCCATTAGTCACTTTTTCCCTGATAGAATATCTTTTTTTGAATTTTAGGATACTACGCTTTTTCTTTTTCTATTTTGAGACGGAGTCTTAACTCTATTTCCCAGGCTGGAGTGCAGTGGCGTGATCTCGGCTCACTGCAACCTCTGCCAACCGGGTTCAAGTGATTCTCCTGCCTCAGTGTCCTGAGTAGCTGGGACTACAGGCACCCGCCACTACCCCCAGCTAATTTTTTGTAATTTTGGTAGAGATGCGGTTTTGTCACATTGGCCAGGCTGGTCTCGACCTCCCGACCTCAGGTGATCCAGTAACCTTGGCCTCCCAGAGTGCGAGGATTATAGGTGAGAGACACCATACCCAGCCCACTTCCTTTTTCTTTTACCCCACTGATCACTCCTAGTCTCTTGCTGATCTTCTTCCCTAACCACCTTTTTTTGTTTGTTTTTTTCTTTTGAGACAGGGTCTCACTCTGTCGCTCAGGCAGGAGTACAGTGGTGTGATCTCTCTGTTCACGGCAATCTTCGCCTCCCGGGCTCAAGTGATTCTCCTGCCTCAGCCTCCTGAGTAGCTGGTATTAACAGGCGCTCACCACCACACTTGGCTGATTTTTCTAGTTTTAGTAGAGACAAGGTTTCACCATGTTGGCCAGGCTGGTTTCGAACTCCTGACTTGAAATGATCTGCTTGTCTCAGCCTCCCAAAGAGCTGGGATTACAGGCGTGAGCCACCGCGACCTGCCGAGGTACCGATTTTTAAATACCCATTGTTTCTTTTTGTCTTCCCGTGATAGAATATAATCTCCCTAAGATGAGGGATCTTTGCCTGTTTTGTTTATTCCTGCATCCCCAAAGCCTGAAGTGATGCCTAGAACATGGTAGGAATTCAACAAGTATGTGTTAAATGAATATGCTTCATTTCTCATAGTTGTTCTTCCAAAAATATGTCTTAACACACTTTAACTGTTTTGCGTACATCTTCAAGTGTACTGCCTTACGGCCACCCCAAAGAAAGACAATCTAAAGTTCTGTGAGTAGTGCATTCAACTCCAAGTGTAGAATGTCTGCAATCCTACCTCCAAATTTTCTAATACATAAACTGAAAATGTTAAAATGTATTCCTAAACGTTCTATATAAAATACTGGGAGAAGAGAAAACAAGAGTGTGATACAGTAAAAGGAGAAATTCAGGTAGAGACTATAACTCTTGTTTAGGTAATTGGTCACAAGGCAGTAAGTGGTAATTACAATATCCTTCCTAAAATACCCATTTTGTATATTTTTTTTACCTTAATTAATGCTGGCATTTTACTTGGTTTACTAAACCTTCAATCCAGAGGGTTCTAAGCTTGTGTGATGTAATACTCTTCCTTTAGCTTTTATGTTTTTTTTTTTGAGACGGAGTCTCCCTCTGTCCCCCAGGGTGGAGTGCAGTGGTACGATCTCAGCTTACTGCAAACTCCACCTCCAAGGTTCAAGGGATTCTCCTGCCTCAGCCTCCTGAGTAGCTGGGATTGATTATAGGCATCCACAACCACGCCCAGCTAATTTTTGTATTTTTAGTATAGACAGGGTTTCACCATGTTGTCCAGGCTGGTCTTGTACTCCTGACCTCAAGTGATCTGCCCGCCTCAGCCTCCCAAAGTGTTGAGATTAAAAGTATTGAGATTACAGGCGTGAGCCACTGGACCTTGCCAGGAAACTTTTGGAAACTTTTAATATTGTTTCTTTTTCCTAGTTATTCAGAGGCAAAGTTATCAGCTGAAAGTAAGGAGGAGTGAGAAGCGGAGGTTTGAGGAGAGATAATAAACGAGACAGTCATTTGAAAAGTTGGAAAGCGAACAAACTAGAGAAGTATTTGGTAGTTTCGTGTCCCATTTGAGATCTCTATCATGAATTTATAGAGAAACTAGTTAAGCATGTTTATGTATTTTTCTCTAGCAACACTTTCAGCTTGAGTGCAGGTGCTGGTTTCACAAAGCAAGTATACAATGGGGGAGAAGTTAATGCTCGAAGATAAATTGATGTACCATGAGAAGGTAGAATGGATATGGGACAGTAAAATCAACAGTAACTATGCACTACACTATGCTGTCCACATACTACCCCAGTTCCTTATTCTCCTTTGTGGCCAAATGTCTTGAAAGAGTTACTTATTCTTGAAAGAGTTACTTATACCTGCTGCCTGCAGTTCCTCTTCCCACATTCTCTTTAATTCATTTCAATCAAGCTGTCACTCTCATTGCACTAAAACTGCTCTTGTCAAGGTCACCAGTGACCTGCACATTGTTAGATTCAATCCACATTTTCCTCTTACTTCCGTATTTGACTCCATTAGTCACTCCTTCCCTGATAGTATCCTAATTTTAGGATACTACACTTTATTTTTCCTTTACCCTATTTATCACTACTATTTTCAGTCATTTGCTGATTCTTTTCACTAACCTTTTTTTTTTTTTGGGGACAGGGTCTCACTGTGTCCTGGAGTGCAGTGGTGCAATCTCAGCTTACTGTAACCGCCGCCTCCCTGGTTCAAGTGATTTTTCTGCCTCAGCTTCCTGAGATTCTGGGATTACAGGTGTCCACCACTACACCCAGCTAATTTTTTGTATTTTTAGTAGAGATGGAGTTTCACCATGTTTGCCGGGCTGGTCTCTTAACTCCTGACCTCAGGTGATCCAACTGCCTTGGGCTCCCAAAGTGTTGTGATTACAGGTGTGATGCATGGCTCCAGGCCCAGACTTTGTTCTATGTACTTTTCATGAACATATTTGTTCCTCATTGCCGGGCGCGGTGGCTCATGCCTGTGATCCCAGCACTTTGGGAGGCCAAGGCTGGCAGATCACTGGAGATCAGGTGTTCAAGACCAATCTGGCCAACATGGCAAAACCCCGTCTCTGCTAAAAGTGTAAAAATTAGCTGAGCATGGTGGCGGGTGCCTCTCATACCAGCTACTCAGGGAGTCTGAGGCACGAGAATCGCTTGAACCCTGGAGGTGGAGGTTGCAGCGTGCTGAGATCGCGCCACTGCACTCTAGCCTGGGCGACAAGAGCATGACTCTGTCTCAAAAAAAAAAAAAAAAATTTTGCCCTCACAAGAACCTATAAGGTAAATACTATTATTTTCCTCATTGAAGGCATGAGGAAATTCAGTTACATAAATTAAGTAAATTACCCAAGTTACATACCTATATACTGAAAGACTTAGATTTCAAGTAGTGTTGTTCCACAAATCATGTTTTTAACTAGTATGCTACATGACCTGTCATGTATATTAATACATGTAATACTTTATGAATCATTACTTAAGGTGACTTTTAGTCATCCACACAGAAATGTCACATGTAAAATTAGGTGTAAGTAATGAGGTTGCTGGAGTTGTATGGGTTGGAGGTAAATTTGGGAGTCATAAGCATATAGATGGCGCACTATAAGGTATGAATATCGAAGTGGGTGAGATCACTCAGGAAGAGTGTAAATCGAGAAGTCCAAGGACTGAATCCTGGCATGCCCCAACATTTTAGAGGCCCACGAGGTGAGAATGTAACATGAAATCTAAAAAGGAGTGGGCTCAGAGGTAGGAGAAAAATCAGGATAGTGTGTTTTCTAGGAAGCCAAGAGAAAGTTGCAAGAATGACTGTTGAATGCTGCTCAGAGGTGAAGAAAAAGGAGTGAGCATTCGACACAACATGCTACGTGGGTTGGGCATACTAACATGCAGTCAACACAAGCCATTTCAGGGGGATGGAGGGTGCACAACCGTATTTGAAGTGGGTTGAGGTGAGGATGGCACAGAAACAAGGAAAGACAAGAACTAGAGTGAGCTATTTCGAGAAGTTTTGCTGTGGTGAAGGACAGAAAAGTAGGAGGATGTGGGGTCAGGGGAGGTATTTTAAAAATGGGAGATACTAGAATATCTTTATTTTTTATTTTTATTGAGACGGAGTTTCGCTCTTGTCGCCCTGGCTGGAGTGCAATGGTGTGATCTCGGCTCACAGCAACCTCTGCCTCCCGGGTTCAAGTGATTCTCCTGCCTCAGCCTCCCGAGTAGCTAAGATTACAGGCGCACACCAGCACGCCAGGATAATTTTGTATTTTTAGTAGAGCCAGTGTTTCTCCATGTTGATCAGGCTGGTCTCGAACTCCTGACTTCAGGTGATCTGCCCACCTCAGCCTCCCAAAGTGCTGGGATTACAGGCGTGAGCCACCGTACCCGGCACTAGAATATAGGTTTGTGGGGACTGTTCCAGTAAAGGGGCAGAAATTGACACATGAGAATGAGGGGATGACAGTGTTAATGAAGTCTTCAGATAAGGGATGATGGAAGCCAAAAACGTTACAGGGTGATGTTAAAAGCAGAAGTATTGGCCGGGCGTGGTGGCTTAAGCCTGTAATCCCAGCACTTTGGGAGGCCGAGACGGGTGGATCACGAGGTCAGGAGATCGAGACCATCCTGGCTAACACGGTGAAACCCCGTCTCTACTAAAAACTACAAAAAACTAGCCGGGCGAGGTGGCGGGCGCCTGTAGTCCCAGCTACTCAGGAGGCTGAGGCAGGAGAATGGCATAAACCCGAGAGGCAGAGCTTGCAGTGAGCTGAGATCCGGCCACTACACTCCAGCCTGGGCGACAGAGCAAGACTCCGTCTCAACAACAACAAAAAGAGCAGAAGTATTTCATCCACCACATTACGAGGGAAGGAAGGCAAAGAATGAGGGTGGACAAGCAAGAGATTAGTAGATTAGGTTGTGGGAAAATAAGGAAATTTATTTATTTATTTATTTATTTATTTATTTATTTATGAAATGGATCACCTTCTGTTCCCCAGGCTAGAGTGAAATAGCATGATCTCGGCTCACTGCAATCTCTGTCTCTTGGGTTCAAGGGATTCTACTGCCTCAGCCTCCTGAGTAGATGGGATTACAGGTGCCTGCCGCCATGCCTGACAAATTTTTGTATTTTTAGTAGAGACAGGGTTTCACTACGTTGGCCAGGCTGGTCTTGAACTCCTGACCTCACGTGATCTGCCCGCCTCGGCCTCCCAAAGTGCTGAGATTACAGGCGTGAGCCACTGTACTCTGCCAGGAAACTTTTAATATTGTTTCTTTCTTCTAGTTATTTAGAGTCAAAGTTATCAGCTGAAAGTGAGGAGGAGTGAGAAGTGGAGGTTTGAGGAGAGATAATAAATGAGACAGTCATCTGAAAAATTGGAAAGTGAACAAACTAGGGAAGTATTTGGTAGTCTTAAGTCCCATTTGAGATTTGTATCATGAATTTATAGAGAAATTAGTTAAACATGTTTATATATTTTTCTCTACCAACACAGCTTGAGTGCAGGTGCTGGTTCCACAAAGCAAGTATACATGGGGGAGAAGTTAATGCTCAAAGATAAATTGATGTACCATGAGAAGGTAGAATGGATATGGGACAGTAAAATCAACAATAGCTATGCACTACACTATGCTGTCCACATACTACCCCAGTTCCTTATTCTCCTTTGTGGCCAAATGTCTTGAAAGAGTTATGTATGCCTACTGCCTACAATTCCCCTTACCACATTCTCTTTAATTCATTTCAGTCAAGCTTTCACTCACAATGCAAAAAGACTTCGCATTTCAGTCAAAGCAGTTTCACTGAAACTGCTCTTGTTAAGGTCACCAGTGACCTGCACATTGTTAGAGTCAATCTAAATTTTCCTCTTCCATATTTGACTCCTTCCCTGATAGTATCCTAATTTTAGGATACTACACTTTCTTTTTCTTCTACCCTATTGATCACTACTTCCAGTCTCTTGCTGATCCTCTTCCCTAACTTTTATTATTTTTTTTTTTTGGAGACAGGGTCTCACTGTGTTACCCAGGCTGGAGTGCAGTGGTATGATCTCTGCTCACTGCAACCTCCGCCTCCCAGGCTTGAGGGATTCTCTTCCCTCTGCCTCCTGAGTAGCTGGGATTATAGGTGCCCACCACCATGGCCAGCCAATTTTTGTGTTTACTTTAGTAGAGACGGGGTTTCATCATGTTGTCCAGGCTGGTTTTGAACTCCTGGCCTCAAATGATCTGCCCGACTCGGCCTCCCAAAGTGTTGTGATTACAGGCGTGAGCCACTGTGCCAGGCCGACGTACCAGTTTTTTAAAAACCCATTGTTTCTTTTTGTCTTCTTTTGATAGAATTATAATCTCTATAAGATCAGGGATCTTTGCCTGTTTTGTTTATTCCTGCATCCCTAAAGCCTGAGATGATGCCTAGAACATAGTAGTAGTTCAGCAAGTATATGTTAATTGAATGAATATACTTCACTTCTCATTTGTTCTTCCAAAAATACCACTGCCTAACATACTTTAACTATTTGGCATACATCTTCAGGTGTACTGCTTTATGGCACCCCAAAGACAACCCTAAGTTTTGTGAATAGTTGCATTCAACTCCAAGTGCAGAATGTCTGCAATCTTATTTTTCCAGTATGTAAACTGAAAATGTTAAACTGTATCCCTAAATATTCTATATAAAATATTGGGAGAAGAGAAAACAACAGTATGATACAGTAAAAGGAGAAATTCAGGTAGAGACTATAACTTGCTTAGGTAACTGGTCACAAGGCAATAATTGGTAATTATAATATTCTTCCTAAAATACCGTTTTGTATATATATATATATATATATTTTTTTTTTACCTCAGTTAATGGTTGGTATTTTATTTGGTTTACTAATCCTTCAGTCCTGAGGGGTCTAAGCCTGTATGATGTTGTAATAATCTTCCTTTAGCTTTTTTTTTTTTTTTTTTTGAGACAGAGTCTTGCTCTGTAGCCCAGGCTGGAGTGCAGTGGTGTAATCTCAGCTCACTGTAAGCTCCGCCTCCAAGGTTCATGCCATTCTCCTGCCTCAGCCTCCTGAGTAGCTGGGACTACAGGCGTCCACCACCACGCCCGGCTAATTTTTTTAGTAGAGACAGGGTTTCACCGTGTTAGCCAGGATGGTCTTGATCTCCTGACCTCGTAATCTGCCTGCCTCAGCCTCTCAAAGTACTGGGATTACAGGCGTGAGCCACTGCACCTGGCCTCCTTTAGCTTTTAAAAAACATTTTGGCTGGGTGTGATGGCTCACAACTGTAATCTCAGCACTTTGGGAGGATAGCTTGAGGCCTAGGCAACATAGACCCTGTTTCCATGAAAAATAAAATTAGCTGGGCATGATGGCACTTGCCTATAGTCCTAGCTACTCAGGAGACTGAGGCCAGAGGATTGCTTGAGCCCATTAAGCCTGCAGTAAACTATGATCACACCACTGTACTCCAGCCTGGGTTGACAGAGCGAGACCCTGTCTAATAAAACAAACAAATAAAACCGTTTTTATTCCACACAAAAATGGGCATGAAAAAGATTTTAAAAATTGAAGTGTAACACACAGAAAAGTAAACAAAGCAACTTCCACTTCTGGGAATGATGGAGTAATTGATACAGCACCTGCTCTCTCCCCATAAACAACTGTAAAACTAACCAGCATATAATGAGGCAACTATTTTGAGACATTGCACAATAAGTACTCTAGAAGTACAATCCCTGAGAAAAGAAAACCACACGAGGAGAACCCCATGTTCACTCAGTTCTCTGACTAGGGGCAATTTTCTGATTGTAGCCCAGGAAGGTGAAGTTCAAACACAGCACACTGTTCTCACTCACTGGACAAGGGAAGCAAAGATCACAGTTTGGGTTTTGAAGTGGAAAGACATAGTGTCCCCCAGATGTTGGTGTGGGGGTTCCCTGCGGGTCTTTAAAATTTTTTTTTTTATTTTTGAGATGGAGTCTCTGTTGTCCAGGTTGGAGTGCAGTGGTACCATCTTGGCTCACTGTAACCTCCATCTCCCAGATTCAAGTGATTCTCCTGCCTCAGCCTTTTGAATAGCTGGGACTACAGGCATCCGCCACCATGTCCGGCTAATTTTTGTATTTTTAAGTAGAGATGAGGTTTTGCCATGTTGGCTGGCTGGTCTTGAACTCCTGACCTCAGGTGATCTGCCCACCTCGGCCTCCCAAACTATTGAGATTACAGGCCTGAGCCACCACCCTGTGGGTCTTTTAAGAGAATCTAAATTTGTCAGAGAAAAACATCTGAACATCAGGTACAGTCTGATTCACAA
This sequence comes from Piliocolobus tephrosceles, assembly GCF_002776525.5. Taxonomy (NCBI): domain Eukaryota; kingdom Metazoa; phylum Chordata; class Mammalia; order Primates; family Cercopithecidae; genus Piliocolobus; species Piliocolobus tephrosceles. Next base: position 17,682,373 of record NC_045445.1, read on the forward strand.
AGATTCAACAGTATGTCACTGCCCAGGTGTGGTAGCTCACACCTATAATCCCAGCACTTTGGGAGGCTGAGGCAGAAGGATCACTTGAGGCCAAGAGTTTGAGACCAGCCCTTGAAACATAGCGAGACCCCATCTCTACAAAAAACTTAAAAATTAGCCGGGTGTGGTGGTACATGCCTGTAGTTCCAACTACTTGGGAGGCTGAGGTGGGAGGATCGCTTGAGCCTGGGAGTTTGAGGTTGCAGTGAGTGTGGTTGTGGTTCTGCACTCCAGCCTGGGTGACAGAGGGAGACCCTGTCTCAAAAACAAAAAAAATCTGAAAAAATAAAACCCACCACCACAACAGACCCCCAAAACAAACAAAACCTATATCATAACTCATTCCTGGACTACTCTTACGCAGTTTGCAGGAGAAATTCCAGGTGGAGCATCAGCTGAACATTTATCTAAATTCATAAAGTCATCTAACCTATTACACAATACATCATGACTACAGTCTACAAAGCAGGCAATTTAGGCCCCTTTTTATTTATTCATTTATTTATTTTGAGACGGAATTTCGCTCTCGTCGCCCAGGCTAGAGTGCAATGGCTCAATCTCAGCTCATTGCAACCTCCGCCTCAGCCTCCTGAGTAGCTGGGATTATAGGCGTCTGCCACCATGCCCTACTAATTTTTTTTGTATTTTTAGTAGAGACAGGATTTCACCATGTTGGCCAGACTGGTCTCGAACTTCTGACCTCAGGTGATCCATCTGCATCGGCCTCCCAATATGCTGGAATTACAGACGTGAGCCACCACGCCTGGCCAGGCCCCTTTTTAAAAATGAAAAAAGATTTCTATTACAGGCTTATTTTGAGCATGTTCAGTTAGATGACAGCTTTATTTTTATTCGCAATTGATAGCAACAGAATCAAGTATCTATAGGCAAAATATGTTACGTGTGTGATATTTGCACCCTGAAGTATACTTCGACATGTGTGAGTTCACATGAGAGAATGAAACCACTGTGACAAGATCCTGGCTGATGATCAAGACTAGGATACTTTTAATATTTGTTTAAAACATTTACGTCAGGGAAAAAAGCAAGAACATACAGAGAAGCAACACCATTGTTTTTTTCTTTTTTCTTTTTCCAGATGGAGTTTCGCTTGTTGCCCAGGCTGGAGTGCAAAGGTGAGATCTTGGCTCACTGCAACCTCCACCTCCCGGGTTTAAGCGATTCTCCTGCCTCAGCCTCCCGAGTAGCTGGAATTACAGGTGTGCACCACCACGCTCGGCTAATTTTTTGTATTTTTAGTAGAGACGGGGTTTCACCATACTAGTCAGGCTGGTCTCAAACTCCTGACCTCAGGTGATCGATCCACCTACCTCGGCCTCCCAAAGTGCTGGGATTACAGGCATGAGCCACCGTGCCTGGCCAGACACCATTCTTTTTCAATGAAACAGTTTAATTCCGGAGAATGAGCCTTCCTGTTTGAATGCAATGTGTGTGGTCCCAGTGTTGAATTCTTTTGAATCCAAGTACATGCCTACGGCTAGGAGGAACACTTAAGGATGAAGCAAGTTTGGAGGAAAGTGTTAACTGCACTACAGAGATGGTCACTGATAAAACAAGTTCTTAGAATTTCTCAGACACACCCAGAGGTGAAGGGCAGCTGGAACTATGAACACAATGGAAAAATGAGCTCACCCAACTGCACACACAGAGCTTCTAGAAGGGTTAACAGCTCTTGCCATAGGTTCCTGGTTGTAGTTGACAATATCTACCTTCACCACCCTCTGTGACTGTTCTATTTCTGCTTTGTTTAATTTGATTCCAAGGATTTCAGCAGCAACTTTTTGAAAACACAGGAAGACAGAGTCTGTTGCCTTGGCTGAAACCAAGTGGCTATTAAAACCGTTTTCCTGGCAAAACCGTAAGTGTTTTTCAGGTTTTACTGTTCGATTATGCTCCAAATCAATTTTATTGCCTACTAAGGCAACCAGTGGCTGAGTTTCTGATTCTTCACTCACTTTCTTCATTAATCTTCTAAAAATTCTCAAAGCTTGGATAACTTATGGTATCATATACTAAGAGGATTTCCTGTGCTCCATAGATGCATCTGTCCAACATTTTGCTTCCTATTGTCTGGCCTCCTGTATCCCAGACTAGAGAGTAACATTCAAGTTTCCTGGCAATGTTATCGTTTTCAAAATAAATCCAGTGCTATAGTTTGTACTGGTTCCTGAAAGTTTTTTGAGCAAAATCTGCAGCTCAGGAGGTCTTCTGGGAGGTGCTGTTCCCTAGCACGATGATTTTCAGTGCTGGTCCTGGCTCACTTCCTTCGAGTCCTACATGATGTCCCAGGAACCATGCCCACCCCCCTCCCCCAGGTGGAGGGAGGAGGGGAAGGAGAATGTCTCCAGGGGTGAGAGAGGAAGAAGGGAGGTAGTGGGGACAGTACCTCACTTGTCTGCTCGATGTCAGCAGCGACTGGAGAATCTCTCGCCAGGTGCCATCTTGCCTATCTCTTCTCCCTCTGCCCCCTGTGGGTCTTTTGTTGAGGGCTGGGCTGTACATGCGTAGTATGAGATCCTTTGAGGCCTAGAAAAGAGCAGCTGCTATGGGGCTGAAAGAAGAATGGAGAAGGCCAGGTGCAGTAGCTCATGCCTGTAATCCCAGCACTTGGGGAGGCCAAGGTGGGCAGATCAGTTGAAGTCAGGAGTTTGAGACCAGCCTGGCCAACATGGCAAAACCCCATCTCTACTGAAAATACAGAAATTAGCCGGGTATGGTGGCTCATGCCTATAGTCCCAGCTACTTGAGAGGCTGAGGCAGGAGAATGGTTTGAACCCAGGAGGCAGAGGTTGCAGTGAGCCAACATTGCGCCATTGCACTCCAGCCGGGGTGAAAAAGAAAGTGTTTGTCAAAAAAAAAAAAAAAAAAAAAAAAAGAATGGAGATACTAGAGGTTGCACAGTGCTGAGAAATATGAGGTTCTGACCTAGCCAGAGTGGAGAGAACTTTTTAACATCATAGGCATTCACTTGAAAAACCACACCTTAGGGGAAAGAACTACCTCCTAGAGTAGAGACTACTCTAGGCAGGGCGTGGTGGCTCACGCCTGTAATCCCAGCACTTTGGGAGGCCAAGATGGGCGGATCACGAGGTCAGGAGTTCGAGACCAGCCTGGCCAACATGGTGAAAACCCGTCTCTATCAAAAATACAAAAAAATTAGCTGGGCATAGTGACGTGCGCCTGTCATTCCAGCTACTTGGGAGGCTGAGGCAAGAGAATCGCTGAACCCGGGTGGCAGAGGTTGCAGTGAGCTGAGATCAGGGCACTGCACTCCAGCCTGGGAGAAGAGCAAGACTCCATCTCGAAAAAATAAAAATAAAAGGCCGGGCGCGGTGGCTCACGCCTGTAATCCCAGCACTTTGGGAGGCTGAGGCAGGCAGATCACAAGGTCGGGAGATCGACACCATCCTGGCTAACACGGTGAAACCCCATCTCTACTAAAAATACAAATAAAATTAGCCGAGCGTGGTGGCGGGTGCCTATAGTCCCAGCTACTTGGGAAGCTGAGGCAGGAGAATGGCGTGAACCCGGGAGGCGGAGCTTGCAGTGAGCCGAGATAGTGCCACTGTACTCCAGCCTGGGTGACAGAGCGAGACTGTCTCAAAAAAAAAAAAAGACTACTCTGAGACTGCCCTAGTAAAGCCTAAATTATGCCTCACTAGGATCAAGGATCAAGAAAATTAACTGCCTCTCAGAACAAAACTCAACACTTTTTAAAAGATGCAACATAATCCAGATTCCTTACAACATATCACCCACAGTGTGCAATCTACAATGAAACACTAAACATGCCATGAAACAGGAAAACATGACCCATAAACAGAAAAAAATGCCATAGGTTCCCGTTTTTTATTCCCTTCCTATCTTCCCTTTCCTTCTCTGTTTCTGTTCCTTTTCCATCTTCTTTTTTTTCTATGTACCTCTTCCCTTTCTTTCCTTTCTCTACCTATTTCCTTTCATTGGCCCCCCCTTCTCCAATTTTCCATCTGTTCTCATCTTTTTTTTTTTTCTTCTTTTTTTTCTTTTGAGATGGAGTCTCGCTCTGTCACCCAAGCTGGAGTTCAGTGGCGTGATCTCATCTCACTGCAACCTCTGCCTCCCAGGTTCAAGCGATTCTCCTGCCTCAGCCTCCTCTGAGTAGCTGGGACTACAGGCGCCCACCACCACACGCAGCTAATTTTTATATATATATATATATATTTTTTTTTTTTTTTTTTTT
>NC_045445.1:17686751-17781963 GCF_002776525.5 Piliocolobus tephrosceles
GTAGTAGAGACGAGGTTTCACCGTGTTAGCCAGGATGGTCTTGATCTCCTGACCTCGTGATCCGCCCGTCTCGGCCTCCCAAAGTGCTGGGATTACAGGCTTGAGCCACTGCACCCGGCCAATTTTTATATTTTTGGTAGAGACAGGGTTTCACCATATTGGCCAGGCTGGTCTCTAACTCCTGACCTTGTGATCTGCCTGCCTGGGCCTCCCAAAGTGCTGGGATTACGGGTATGAGTCACCATGCCCAGCCCTCTTCTCATCTTTCTTTCCCTTTCCATGTTTTCTTTTATTCTGTTACCATCTTTCTTTCCCATGTAACCATCGTGTCCCACATTCTTCCTTTCCCTTCTCATTTCCCAATCCCTTTCTTTATTTCCTTCCTTTCCCACCCTTTTTCTTTTTGAGACTGAGTCTCAGTCTCTCGTCCAGGCTGGAGTGCAGTGGCGTGATCTCAGTTCCCTGCAACCTTTGCCTCCCAGTTCAAGTGATTCTCCTGCCTCAGCCTCCAGAGTAGCTGGGATTACAGGTGCCCGCCACCACGCCTTGCTGATTTTTGTAGTTGTAGTAGAGATAGAGTTTCACCATCTTGGTCAGGCTGGCCTTGAACTCCTGACTTCGTGATCCACTCGCCTCAGCCTCCCAAAGTGCTGGGATTATAGGCGTGAACCACCGCTTCTGGCCCCTTTCCCCCACTTCTAATCGTTTTTTCTCTTCATACCTTCCCTTCCCTGTATGGAAAAGTTGGCAGTGGGTCACCACGGGGCATCAAAGAAGTAAGGGGAGAGCTACACAAAGGCATATTGATAGCATGTTCACCAGAGTTCAAAGTTTTAGGGTTTTGGTGGGTAGAGGGATCATGAAGTGGCAAGAAGATGAGATTGCTGGTGTGGTGGGATGGGGATTACTTGCACTGAGCAAATAAGTAAATGTATTGAACGGGCTCAATAGCAGAATGAATATGACAGAGGAAGGAATCAGTAAACATGAACATAAAATAATAGAAATTATCTAATCTGAGGCCAGGTGCAGTGGCTCATACCTGTAATGCCAGCACTTTTGGAGGCTGAGGCAAGAGGATCACCTGAGCCCAGGAGTTTGAGATCAGTATGGACAACAGGGTGAGACCCCATCTCTACCAAAAACTTAAAATTTAGCCGGGCATGGTGGTGCATGTCTGTAGTCCAAGCTACTTAGGGGGCTGAGGTAGAAGGATCGCTTGGGCCCAGGAGATGGAGGCTGCAGTGAGCTATGATTGTGCCGTTGCACTCCAGACTGGGGGACAGAGTGAGACCTTGTCTAAAAAAAATTAATCTGAGCAACAGATAGAAAATAAACTTAAAAATATGATCGGGTGCAGTGGTTCATGCATGTAATCCCAGCAATTTGGGAAGCTGAGGTGGGCAGATCGCTTGAGCTCAGAAAATCAAGACAAGCCTGGGCAACATGGCGAAACCCCTTCCCTACAAAAATATAAAAATTAACCAGGCGTGGTAGTGTGCACCTGTAGTCTCAGCTACTTGGGAGGACGAGGGTGAGAGGATCGCTTGAGCTTGGGAGGTGGAGGTTGCAGCGAGATTGTGCCACTGAACTCTAGCCTGGGTGACAGAGTGAGACGGTCTCAAAAAAGAAAAAAGAATAGAGCCCCAGAGACCTGTGGTACAATAACAAAAGAAGTAAATAACACATATCGTAAGAGTTACAGAATAAGAAGTGAGAGAAAATGTGGGGTTGAAAATACATTGGATGAAATAAAGCTGAAATTTTCCTAAATCTTGTGAAAGGTGTAAACTTACATATTCAAGAAGTTGCGAATGAATGCCAGAGGATAAACTCAAAGAAATACATGCTAAGATACTTTTTTTTTTTTAAGACGAGTCTCACTTTGTCACCCAGGCTGGAGTGCAGTGGCATGATCTTGGCTCACTGCAACCTCAGCTTCCCCAGTAGCTGGGATTACAGGCACCTACCACCATACCCAGCTAATTTTTGTATTTTTAGTAGAGATGAGGTTTCACCATGTTGGCCAGGTTGGTCTCGAACTCCTGACCTCAGGTGATCCCCCTGCCTCGGCCTCCCAAAGTGCTGGGATTATAGGCATGAGCCACCGCGCCTGACCCACTAAGACACATCTTAATTAAACTTTTGAAAACTAAAAGGAAAAGTCTTGAAGGTGGCTACAGAGAAATGATGTGTTGTATATAGGGGAACACCAATTTGAATGGCAGCAAATTTTTCACCTGAAACAATGGAGGTCAGAAGGCAGTGGCACAATATTTTATAAGTTATCTCAAGAAAATAACTATCAATTACAAATTCTCTCTCTGGTGACAATATCCGTGAGGAATGAAGGAGAAATAAAGACATTTTTAGACAAAGGAAAACAGAGAATTTGATGCTAGTGGACCTACCCTCAAAGAATGGCTGATGGAAGTTCTCCAAACAGAAAGGAAATTATAACAGAAGATGTGGAACTTCAAAAAGAAAAAAGAACAATGGAGTAGGTAAAAGTAGGAATAAGAATAATAGACTATCTTCAACAGTTTTAGAAATATTTGGTGGTTGAACCAAAGTCATATCATCTGATATGGTGCTCAGTGTATGCAGAAGAAATGTACATTGTCACTACATATGCTTTGCATATAATTATATTTTTAAATGGATGTAATATGTAAATATGTTTTAAGAGTGGGGAGGGTGAAGAGACCTAAATGGAAGCAAAGTTTCTGCACTTCATTCAAAATATAAATCGTATACATTGTTGATATCACTAGGCTGTGAATAGTTATGTATTTATATTGTGATAGAGTGACCACTAAGCCAATACAAAGTGATATGTTCAAAAATACTATAACTAATTCAAGATACAATTCTACAGAATGTTTAAGAAACTCACATGAGGCCGGATGTGGTGGCTCACGCCTGTAATCCCAGCACTTTGGTAGGCTGAGGTGGGCGAGTTACCTGAGGTCAGGAGTTCGAGACCAGCCTGGCCAGTATGGTGAAACCCCATCTCTACTAAAACTACAAAAATTAGCCAGGCGTGGTAGCTCATGTCTGTAATCCCAGCTACTCGGGAGACTGAGGCAGGAGAATCAGTTGAACCTGGGAGGCGGAGGTTGCAGTGAGCCGAGATGGCGCCATTGCACTCCTATCTGGGCAACACAGCAAGACTGTCTCAAAAGAAAAAAAAAGTAAAGAAAAACAGAAGAATGAGAAACTGAGAAACAGAAGGGACAGAAAAAAAATAAATGGCAAACATAAGCCCTAACACAGCAATAATTATTATGAATGTTAATGATCTGAATATACTAATTATAACACAAATGGAAGAGTAGATACAGAATGTAATCCAACTATGTGCTATGTACAGTAAGCTGACTTCAAAACATGGTTGACATAGGTAAGTTGAAAGTAAAAGGATGGAAAAAGATGTCATACAAGTATTAATATACTAATGAAATAATCAGGAATGTATTAATATCAGATACAGTAGACTTCAAAGCAAAGAAAATTACTAGGGATAAAGAGGGGCATTATTTAATGATGAAAGGATCAATCTAAAGAAGACAATGATCCTTAATTTTGTATGCACCAAACAACAAAGCTTAACCTTCATAAATAAAAACTGATAGAATTAAGAAGAAATTTAAACATCCATGATCACCAAACAACAAAGCTTAACCTTCATAAATAAAAACTGATAGAATTAAGAAGAAATTTAAACATCCATAATTGTAGACAGGGATTTCAATATCCACACTCAGTATTGACAGACTACTGTAAATATAATCAGCAAAGATATAGAAGAACTGAAGAATGTCATCAACTAAGAGGATCCAATTGACGTTTATAGAACACTCTACCAACAACAGAATACACATTACCTTCAAGTGCCCATAAAATATTCGCCAAGATAGAATCATATCCTGGGTCGTAAAACTCAAAAAAAAATTCAACTCAGAGCATATTCATTTTCTGTTGCTGCTATAACAAATTACCACATACTTAGTGGTTTAGATAATTACAAATATATTATCTTACATTTCTGTAAGTCAGGTGTCTGACATGGGTCTCAGGTTAAGATCAAGGCACCAAAAGAGCTGCATTCCTTTCTTTCTTGTGTTTTTTTTTTTGAGATGGAGTTTCACTCTTCTTGCCCAGACTGGAGTGCAATGGTGCAATCTCGGCTCACCGCAACCTCCGCCTCCCAGGTTCAAGCGATTCTCCTGCTTCAGCCTCCGGAGTAGCTGAGATTACAGGCATGCACCACCATGCCTGGCTAATTTTCTATTTTTAGTAGAGATGGGGTTTCACCATGTTGGTCAGGCTGGTCTCCGAACTCCTGACCTCAGGTGATCCACCTGCCTCGGCCTCCCAAAGTGCTGGGATTACAGGTGTGAGGTACCGTGCCTGGCCTGCTGCATTCCTTTCTATAGGCTCTAAGGGAGAATCCATTTACCTTACTCAGTTGTTGACATACTTCAGTTTCTTGTGGTTATAGGAATGAGGTCCATGTTTACTTGCAGACTGTAAACTGAAGCTGTTCCCAGCTTTTAGAGGCTAACAGATTTCTTGGCTTGTGTCCCACTTCCTTCATCTTCAAAGCCAGCAATGGCAGATTAAATCCTTGTCATGCTGCATCTCTTTTCTTTGTTTCCCTCTTCCACTTTTTTTTTTTTTTAGACCCAGTTTCACTCTTGTTGCTCAGGCTGGGGTGCAGTGGTGTGATCTTGGCTCATTGCAACCTCCGCCTCCCGGGTTCAAGCGATTCTCCTGTCTCAGCCTCCCGAGTAGCTCTGATTACAGGCATGCGCCACCACACCCTGCTAATTTTGTATTTTTAGTAGAGATGGGGTTTCACCATGTTGGTCAGGGTGGTCTCGAACTCCTGACCTCAGGTAATCCACCCACCTCGGCTTCCCAAAGTGCTGAGATTACAGGCATGAGCCACCTCGCTTGGCCCCTCTTCTACTTTTATGATTAGATTGGGCCCATGTGGATAAACCAGGGTAATCTCCTATTTTTAGTAAACTGATTAGCGTCTTTAATTTCATCTGTAGTCTTAATTCCTCTTTGCCATGTATCATAACATACAGGTTCCAATGATTAAGATGTAGACATCTTTGGGTGGCCATTATTCTGCCTACCACACAGAATATGTCCTCTGACTGTAATGGAACCAAACTAGAAATCAGTAATAGAAATACATGCCACCACGCCTGGCCAATTTTATTTTTGTAGAGATGGGGTCTCACTTTGCTGTTCAGGCCGGTCTAGAGCTGCTGGGCTCATGTGATCCTGCCTTGGCATCCCAAAGTGGTGGGATTATAGGTATGAACCACTGTACCTGGCCTAATTTACCTTTTATAGTGTACAATTCAATGTTTTGGGGTTTTTTTTTTTCTTTTTAAAGCATATTTACAGAGTTGTGCAGCCATCACCACTATCTAACTTAAGAATATTTTAGCCAGGCATGGTAGGTAGCATGTGCCTGTAGTCCATGCTACTTGGGAGGCTGAGGCAGGAGAATTGCTTGAGCCCAGGACGTTAAGGCTGCAGTGAGCTATGATCACACCACTGTACGTCAGCCTGCGTGACAGAGTGAGACCTTGTTTCAAAAAAAAAAAAAAATTTCCATCACCCTAAAAAGAAACCCCTTATTTACTCTTAGTCACTTTCTATTCCTTTCTGCCCCTGGGCCCAGAAATAACTACTTTCTGTTTCTATGAATTTTCCTATTCTGTGCTTGCATATAAATTGAATCATACAATATTTAGTCTTTCATGACTGACTTCTTTTACTTAGAATGTTTTCAAAGTTCATGCACATTGAGGTATACATCAGCACTTCATCTCTTGGTCAAATAATATTACATTGTATGAATGTATCATACTTGGTTTGTCCATTCATCAGTTGATAGATATTTGGGAGTTGTACTTTTTGTCTATGATGAATAATGCTACTATGAACATTCCTGAGCAGGTTTTGGTATGAACCCCTATGTTTTCAGTTCTTTGGGGTATATACCTCAGAGTAGAATTGCTGGGTCCTAAGGTAACTCATTGTTTGCCATTTTGAGGAAATACAAAACTATTTTCCAAAGTGGTTATACCATTTTACAATTCCATGAAAGAAAAATTTGTAATACTAAATGATGCTTATATTAGAAAAAAGGAAAGATCTCAAATTAATAATCTAAATTAATAATCTAAGTTCCTGATTCAAGCAACTAGAAAAAGAAAAGCAAATGAAACCAAAGGGCTGGGCGCAATGGCTTATGCTTGTAATCCCAGCACTTGGGGAGGCTGAGGTGGGAGGATTGCTTGAGCCCAGGAGTTCAAGACCAGCCCAGACAACATAGTGGGACCCTATCTCTACTAAAAAAAAAATATTGGCCGGGCGCGGTGGCTCAAGCCTGTAATCCCAGCACTTTGGGAGGCCGAGACGGGCGGATCACGAGGTCAGGAGATCCAGACCATCCTGGCTAACACTGTGAAACCCTGTCTCTACTAAAAGATACAAAAAACTAGCTGGGCGAGATGGCGGGCGCCTGTAGTCCCAGCTACTCCGGAGGCTGAGGCAGGAGAATGGCGTAAACCTGGGAGGCGGGGCTTGCAGTGAGCTGAGATCCGGCCACTGCACTCCAGCCTGGGCAACAGAGCAAGACTCCGTCTCAAAAAAAAAAAAAAAAAAAAATTAAATATTAAATAAAAATAAACCAAAGAAAGCAGAAGAAAAGAAACAATGTAAGAACAGAAATCACTGAGGCCAAGCGTGGTGGCTCATGCCTATAATCCCAGCACTTTGGGAGGCCGAGGCGGGAGGATCACTTGAGGTCAGGAGTTTGAGACTAGCCTGGCCTACATGGTGAAACACCGTCTCTACTAAAAATACAAAAATTAGCTGGGTGTAGTGGCACACACCTGTAATCCTAGCTACTCGGAAGGCTGAGGCAGGAGAATCGCTTGAACCCAGGAGCTCGAGGTTGCAGTGAGCCGAGATTGCGCCACTGCATTCCAGCCTGGGCCACAGAGTGAGACTGCATCTCAAAAAAAAAAAAAAGAAAAGAAATCACTGAAATTGAAAACAGGAAAACAATAGAGAAATCAATAAAACAAAAATCCGTTCTTCTAAAATGTGGTACATATACACAATGAAATTCATAAAAAAAGAAGAAAATCTTGTTATTCGTAACAGCATGGATGGAGCTGGAAGATATTATGTTAAGCAAAATAAGCCAGGCACAGAAAGACAAATATTGCATGTTATTACTCATATTTGAGAGCTTTAAAAAAAAAAAATTTGAACTCATGAAGATAGAGAGTAGAATGGTGGTTACCAGAGGCTGGGAAGGGTAGTGGGAAGAGAGGATAAAAAGTGATGGTTAATGGGTATAGAAATACGGTTAGATACAAGGAATAAGACCTCATGTTCAGTAGCATGATAGGGCAACTATAGTTATCTCTAATTTATTGTACATTTTGAAATAACAGAGGAATTGGAATGTTCAAAGGCTTGAGGTGATGGATACCTCAATTATCCTAATATGATTATCACACATTGTACACATATCAAAATATCACATGTATCTGATAAATAAGTACAACTATTATGTATCAATAACAAAAAAATGTTGAAATATATGTTGCAAAAAAACCTAGTTATTCTTTTTTTTTTTTTTTTTTTTTTGAGACGGAGTCTTGCTCTGTCACCAGGCTGGAGTGCAGTGGTGTGATCTTGGCTCACTACAACTTCTGCCTCCCTAAACCTAGTTATTCTTAAAAAATAAAAATAAAATTTATAAACCTGTAGCAAGATTGACAAAGATAAAAGGAGAGATGACGTAAGTACCCCATCAGGATTCAAACAGTGAATATCACTACAGAGCCTATAGTTGTTAAAATGAGAAAATATTAGGACCAACTTGACACTCATAAATATGACAACTTGGAGGAAACTGGTCAGTTTTTCCAAAACTGTGCAGATACCCAAGCTAAAACAAATCGGGCCAGGCGCAGTGGCTCATGCGTGTAATTCCAACAGTTTGGGAGCATAAAGGGAGGATCACTTGAGCACAGTAGTTTGAAAACAACGGCCGGGCGCGGTGGCTTGTGCCTGTAATCCCAGCACTTTGGGAGGCTGAGGCAGGCAGATCACCTGAGGTCGGGAGTTCGAGACCAGCCATGACCAACATGGAGAAACCGTGTCTCTATCTAAAATACAAAAGTAGCCGGGCATGGTGGCGCATTCCTGTAATTCCAGCTACTCAGGAGGCTGAGGCAGGAGAATCGCTTGAACCCAGGAGGTGGAGGTTGCAGTGAGCCCAGATGGTGCCATTGCACTCCAGCCCGGCCAGCAAGAGCAGAACTCCATCTCAAAACAACAACAAAAACCCCAAATCTTCAGAATAGTCCTTTAACCATTAAAGAAAATGAATTCATAACTAAAAGTCTTCTAAAAAAGAAATCTCCGTGCTTATATCACTTTGTTCACTGAAGAATCTTCCCAAACATTTAAAGAATTAACATCAATATTACACAATCTCACCCCAGAAATAGAAGACGATGGAACACTTCCTAGCTCATGAGGCCAGTATTACTGTGATCCCAAAACTGAAGAGAGCACAAAAGCAAAAACTATAAAAACTATAAACTGATGTGTCTCATAAACATAGAAACAAAAATCCTTAATAAAATATTAGCAAATCAGGCTGGGTGCAGTGGCTCATGCCTGTAACCCCAGCACTTTGGAAGGCTGAGGCAGCCAAATTGCTTCAGGCTAGGAGTTCGAGACCAGCCTGGCCAACATGTTGAAACTCTGTCTCTACTAAAAATACAAAAGTTAGCTGGGAGTGGTGGTGCACGCCTGTAATCCCAGCTACTTGGTAGGCTGAGGCAGGAGAATTGCTTAAACTTGGGAGATGGGAGGTTACAGTGAGCCATGATTGTGCTACTATACTCCAGCCTTGGTGACAAAGCCAAACTGTCTCATATATGTGTGTGTGTGTGTGTGTGTGTGTGTGTGTGTGTATTTCAAATCAAATGCAGTAACACACAAAGCAAATTATACACCACAACTGTGATGATTGATTTTGGGTGTTGACTGGTTAAGGAATTCTGGAAAACTGGTAGATAATTCATTATTATTAATGTTTCATTAAGCACTGAGCCCATCCCTCTTTTGCTTAAAGGGAAGCTCAGGTAGTTTGGCATTAGATTAGAATTATTTGGCTGCTCTAGGTGTGTCTGTGACGGTGTTTCCAGAGGAGATTGGCATTTGAGTTGGTGAACTGAATGGACAAGAGTTGCCCTCATGTTGGTGAGCACTGTTCAATCAGCTGGGAGCCTGGGTGTAACACAGAGTTGGGGGAAGGGAAAAATTCTTGCTCTTCTGGAGCCAGGACACCCTTCTGATCCTGCCCTTAGATGTAAGAAATCCTGTTGTTTCTCTGGCCTTTGGGACTCACACCAGCAGCCCCCTGGGCTCTGGGGCCTTGAGCCTTAGGCTGAGCATTACACTACCAGCTTCCTTGGGTTGGAGGTCTTTGAATTGGAACTGAGCCATGCCACTGGCTTTCCTGGTTCTCAGACTTACAGATGGCCTGTTGTAGGACTTCTCAGCTTCCATAATTGAGTGAGCCAATTCCCCTAATAAATCCCTTCTTATATATCTCTATGTATATTCCATTGGTTCTTTCTGGGGAACCTTGACTAAAACAGATTAAGAGATTTAAACCAGTAATGCAAGACCGGTGCAGTATTCAAAGATCAATTAATGTAGTCCACCGTATCAGTAGACTAAGGAAGAAAATAGGCTGGATGCAGTGGCTTACACCTGTAATCCCAGCACTTTGGGAGGCCGAGGTGGGCAGATCATTTGAGGTCAGGAGTTTGAGACCAGCCTGGCTAACATGGTGAAACCCTGTCTCTACCAAAAACACAAAAATTAGCCGGGCATGGTGGCACACACCTATAGTCCCAGCTTCTTGGGAGGCTGACGTGGGAGAATCACTTGAGCCTAGGAGGCGGTGGTTGCAGTGAGCCAAGATTGCGCCACTGCACTCCAACCTGGGCGACAGAGTGAGACCCTGTTCCCCAAGCCCTCCCCCAACCCCCCCAAAAAAGAAAATAATAATATATCGATTGATGCAGATAGCATATACAAGATTATTCAAAATTTTTCATGAAAAGGAACAGTCTCTAAAATACTTAAATTTGAGAAAGAAGAAAGTAGGAGAAATTACTTGATGTTAAAGCCTAATACACAAATCCTATAATCTGGACAATGGTATTTGTTGAGGGGTAGTCGTATAGATTAATAGGACAGAATAGAGAACCCAAAAATAGACTCACACAAATATGCCTAAGAGATTTTTGTTGTTTTTTGTTTTTGAGGCAGAGTTTCGCTCTTGTTGCCTAGACTGGAGCTCAATGGCACTATCTTGGCTCACTGCAACCTTTGCCTCCCGGGTTCAAGTGATTCTCCTGCCTCAGCCTCCCGAGTAGCTGGGACTACAGGCATGCACCACCACACCTGGCTAAGTTTTGTGTTTTAGTAGAGATGGGGGTTTTACTATGTGGGCCAGGCTGGTCTTGAACTCCTGACCTCAAGGGATCCGCCTGCTTCAGCCTCCCAAAGTGCTGGGATTACAGGCGTGAGCCACCATGCCTAGCTGCCTGAAAGATTTTTGACAATGGCATAAAAGTAACTCAAGGAAGATAGCGTTTTTAATAAACAGTGCTGGAACAATTGGATATCTAGGTTAAAAATAAAAAAGCTAATCTTAACCTAAACCTCATGACTTATACAAAATTCCAAATGGACCTCATATTTAAATATTAAGTGTAAAATTATAAAACTTTTAGAAAAATAAGTATGACAAAACCTGTTGGACCTAAAGACAGGTGAAGAGTTTTTGGATTTGACACCATAGTGCAATCCACAAAGGAAACAAAATGGATAAATTGAACTTCATCAAAATAAAAAACTTGATCTACAAAAGACCCCGTTAATAGAATAAAAAGACTAGGCAAAGACTGAGAAAATATTTGCAAACCACATACCTGACAAAAGCCCTGAATCTATAATACATAAAGAGCTCTCAAAAATTCCACAGTTAAGAAAACAAACATTTCAATTAGAAATTGAGCTAAAGAGTGCCGGGTGTGGTGGCTCACACCTGTAATCCCAGTACTTTGGGAGGCCAAGGTGGGTGGATCACCTGAGGTCAGGAGTTCGAGACCAGTCTGGCCAACATGGTGAAACCCTGTCTCTACTAAAAATACAAAAATTAGCAGGACGTGGTGACAGGTGCCTGTAATCTCAGCTACTCGGGAGGGTGAGGCAGGAGAATCGCTTGAACCTGGGAGGTGGAGGTTGCAGTGAGCTGAGATCTTGCCACTGCATTCCAGCCTGGGTGACAGAGCGAGACTTAGTCTCAAAAAAAAAAGGAAAAAGAAATTGAGCTAAAGATATGAACAGACATTCACTGAAAAGGGCAATGGATGGTAAGTAAGCACATAATAAGATAACATCATTAGACATTACAGAAATGAAAATTAAAACTAGTGAGATCACTATATCACTATCAGGTTGGCTAAAAGTAAAAAAAAAATAAAAAATAGTGATAACCTGTATTACCCCATTCTCACACTGCTATAAAGATACTGAGACTAGATAATTTATAAAGGAAAGAGATTTAATTGACTCAGTTCTGCATGGCTCAGGAGGCCTCAGGAAACTTACCAAATCATGGTGTAAGGGCAAGCAGGCACGTTTTACATGGTGGCAGGTGAGAGAGTATGTGAGGAGGAAGTGTCAAACACTTATGAAACCATCAGATCTCTTGAGAACTCGCTCACTATTGTGAGAACAGCATGGGGGAAATGCCCCCATGATCCAATCACCTCCTACCAGGTCCCTCCCTCAACACATGGGGATTATGGGGGTTACCATTCAGGATGAGATTTGGGTGGGACACAGAGCCAAACCATGTCAACACCATATGCTGGTAAGGATTTGCCAAGCTGGATGACTCGTACATTGCTGGTAACAGTGTAAAAATGGTATAGCCACTCTGGAGAATATTTTTGTAGTTTCTTAAAAAATTACACCTCACTTACTATGTGATGCAGCAAGTGCACTCTTGGCCACCACTTATTCTAGAGAAATGAAAACTTAGGTTCATAAACCTGTATGTGAATGTTGAAAGCAGCTTGCTTCCCCTTCCTTCCTCCCTTCCTTCCTTCCTTCCTATCCTTCCTATCCATCTTTCCATCCATCCTTCCTTTTTTTGTGAGACAGAGCATAGCTCTGTCACCCAGGAGGCTGGAGTGCAGTGGCACGATCTCGACTTACTGCAACCTCTGCTGCCACCACCCCTGGCTAATTTTTGTATTTTTTTGTATAGACAGGGTTTTGCCATATTGGCCAGGCTGGTCTCACTCCTGACCTCAAAGCAATCTGCCCACCTTGGCTTTCAAAAGTGCTGGGAGTACAGGTATGAGCCTCTGTGCCTGGCTGAAAGCAGCTTTCTTTATACTAGCCCAAACTGCAAATGACCCTAACACATTTCAGTGGGTGAATGGTTAAACAAAATGTGCTACATCCATATCATGAAATACTACACAGCAAAAAAAAATGTACTATCAATACATGCACATACCTAGATAAATCAAAAGAGAATTATGCTGAGTGAAAAAGTCAACCTCAAAAAGTTGCATAATGTATGATTTCATTTAAATAACATTCTTAAAATAACAAGATTATAGAGATGGGGAACAGATCAGTAGTTGCCAAGGAGTGGGGCATGGAGGGGCTGAATGTGGCTATAGAGACTGAATGAAGGAGCATTATCATGATGGAACAATTCTACATTTTGATTGTGATGATTCCATGCATCTACAAACGTAGGAAACGTGTAGATTAACACCTGGCCTCTCATCAGAAACAATGGATGCCAGCAGGCAGTAAGATGATATATTCCAAGTGCTTAAAGAAAGGTCTTTCAAGCAAGAATCCATATGCAGCAAAAGTATTCTTCAAAACTGAAGGCAAAATAAATTCCCAAATGAATGATAAAATGTATTGCTAGCATAACTGCCTTACAAGAAATTAGAAGAATCAACCCAAAAGAAATGCCAAAAATAAGTTCTTTAGGGAGAAAATAACACTAGATATTAAATCGAATCCACACAAACAAATGAAAAGCACAAGTAAAAGTAATTATGTAGGCAATTATAAATAAACAGTGTAAGGTGTATGTATCTACACACACATACACACACACAAGGAGTTTTCTAAAAGTTCATGGAAATGCATATTATGAAAAAACTATACATGGATTCTAAAAATTTTAGCATCCAAATAAACCTGTACTAACTTGTTATAACATACCTTAATGCTTCTAGCTTGAGGTATAAAAAGGATAAGACATCAGTTTGGAAATAGCCTCTATCAGAGCAACATGAATTCTGCTAAATTTGAAGTTAGAACAAACATTAAATTTATGATGAAGCTTGGGTGGAAGAATGGTGAAATCGTTGATGCATTATGAAAAGTTTGTGGGGACAAAGATCCAAATAAATCAGCAGTTTACAAATGGATAACTCATTTCCTTTTTATTTTTTGAGACAGGGTCTTGCTCTGTCACCCAGGCTGGAGTACAGTGGCATGTTCATGGCTCACTGCAGCCTCAACCTCCCGGGCTCAAGTGATCCTCCTACTTCGGCCTCCCTATTAGCTGGGACTACAGGTGTGCACCACCATGCCCAGCTAATTTTTATATTTTTTGTAGAGATAGGGTTTCACCATAATGCCCAGGCTGGTCTTGAACTTCTGCAAGTGATCTGCCCGCCTTGGCCTCCCAAAGTGTGGGATTGCAGGTGTCAGCCACTGTGCCCAGCATGGATAACTCATTTTAAGAAGGGATGAGACAGTGTTGAAGATGAAGCCCACAGTGGCAGACTATCCACATCAGTTTGTGAGGAGAAAAGTTGCTCCTTCAATTGGTACTCTTTCAATTAAGGCATGAGTTCATCTTGCTCATGCCCTAATTGAAGGAGTACTTAATAATCACCGATGATCAATGACAGAAACAATAGCCAACATCATAGACCCTTCAGTTGGTTCAGCTCACCCAATTCTGACTGAAAAACTAAAGTTGAGAAAATTTTCTACTTGATGGGTGCCAAAATCATTGTAGCCAGATTAGCTTCAGACAAGAACAGAGCTTTCAAAGGAAATCTTAAATAAGTGGGATCAAGATTTTGAAGCACTTCTTTGAAGACTTGTGACAGGATATGAAACATTGCCTTACCAGTACAATCCTGAAGGCAAAGCACAAAGCAGTGGCTACCAACAGTTGGTAAAACACAGTAGTCAAGAACAAAGGTCATGGCAACAGTGTTTACAGATGCTCAAGGCATTTTGCTTGTTGACTTTCTGGAAGGCCAAAGAACAATAAAATTTGCTTATTATGAGAATGTCTTGAGAATGTTAGCCAAAGTTTTAGCAGAAAAACACCTAGGAAACCTTCACCAGAGAGTCCTTCTTTATGATAACAATTTTCCTGCTCATCATTGTCATCAAATAAGGGCAATTTTGTGAGAATTTTGATGAAAAATAATTAGGCATCTGCCTTGTAGTCCTGATTTGGTTCTTTCTGACTTCTTTTTGTTTCCTAATCTTAAGAATCTGTAAAGGGCACCCATTTTTCTTCTGCTAGTAATATAAAACAGCATAGACATGGTTAAATTCCCAAGACCCCCAGTTCCTTAGGGATGGACTAAATGACTGGTATCATCCGTTACCGAAGTGTCTTGAACTTGATGGAGTTTATGTTGAGAAATAAAGTTTATATTTACTTTTTTTTTTTTTTTTTTGAGATGGAGTTTTGCTCTTAACTGCCCAGGCTGGAGTGCAATGGCACGATCTTGGCTCACTATAACCTCCGCCTCCCGGGTTCAGTGATTCTCCTGTCTTATCCTCCCAAGTAACTGGGATTACAGGTGCCCGCTGCCACATCCAGCGCTAATTTTTATATTTTTAGTAGAGACGGGGTTTCACCATGTTGGCCAGGTTGGTCTGGAACTCCTGACCTCAGGTGATGCATCTACCTCAGCCTCCCACAGTGCTGGGATTACAGGCATGAGCCTCCATGCCCGACCTTAGATTTTTGTTTTTAATTCCATTTTTCCCACAAACGTTTTGAAGTCCTTTATACGTGTATGTGTACAGTTAATCTTTTATTCTCTTAATAGATTTAAAATAATTCCATAAAACTGCAATTATAAAATCATATTCTTAGACTTTTAACATATAAAGATGTAATATATACAATTTTTAAGATTTTTAAATTTTTTACTTTTTGAGACAGAGTCTCATTCTGTCGCCCAGGCTGGAGTGTAGTGGCATGATCTCAGCTGACTGCAACCTCTGCCTCCCGAGTTCAAGCAGTCCTCCTGCCTCAGCCTCCTGAGTAGCTGAGTAGCTGGGATTACAGGTGTGCACCATCACGCCTGGCTGATTTTTGTATTTTTAGTAGAGGTGGGTTTCACCATGTTGGTCAGGCTGGTCTCAAACTCCTGACCTCAAGTGATCCACCTGCCTCGGCTTCCCAAAATACTGGGATGACATGCGTGAGCCACTGTGCCCAGCCAAAATGTGATATGTATGATGATAATAGCATAAAGGAGGAGGTAGGGATGAAACTACATTACAGTAAGTAAATGACACCAAAAAGAATTTGAAACTACAGAAAAAAATTGAAGAGTACCACAAATGGTAAATACGTAAGTTAGTACAAAAGAATTGAGCAATCACTAAAAAAAAAAAAAAACCCTCAAAATAGAGAAATCATTCAACAAAGGAATAAAAAAGTACAGTAGAAAATATATGTTTAACACAAAAGAAGAAAATAAAAAGAACAAATGAACATAAAAGATGAGACATACAGAAAAAATTATCAAAATGGCCAACATAAATACAGTCATACCAATAATATTAAATGTGAATGGATTAAACAACTGAATCGAAGGAAGATAATTGTTGGAGTGGGAAAAATATTCCAAGATCCAACTATATGCTGTCTACGTGAGATGTACTTTAATTTCAAAGACACAAGTAGGTTGAAATTAAGAGGATGAAAAACGATGGCCAGGCATGTTGGCTCATACTTGTAATCCCAGCACTTTGGGAGGCTGAGAAAGGCAGATCACTTGAGGTCAGGAGTTCGAGCCCAGCCTGACCAACATGGTGAAGTCCTGTCTAAAAATACAAAAATTAGCCAAGTGTGGTGGCAGGCGCCTGTAATACCAGCTACTCAGGAGGCTGAAGCAGGAGAATTGCTTGAACGCAGGAGGCAGAACTTATGGTGAGCCAAGATCACGCTGTTGCACTCCAGCCTGGGAGACAGAGTGAGACTGTCTCAAAAAAAAAACAAACAAACAAGAAAAGAAAAAAGATGTACCATGCAAACAGTAAACATAAGACTACTGGTGTGGTTATATTAATATCAGATAAACTAGACTCTAATACACAAGGAAATGTAACTGGAGAGAAATTAGAACATTATATAATGACTAAAGGTCAATTCATTAGAGACATGAATTGTAACGATAATTATAAACATGTACACATACTCACCACAGGGCCCCAAAATACAAGAAGAATAACAGAATTGAAGACAGAAATGAACAGTTCAAGACTTCATTATTGCTCTCAGTAATGGATAGAACAAACATTCTGAAGACTTGAGCAATGCTATAAACTGACATTTTGTTTTGTTTTTTTTCAGAGTCTCGCTTTGTTGCCCAGGCTGGAGTATAGAGGCACAATCTCAGCTCACTGCAACCTCCACTTCCTGAGCTCAAGCGATTCCCATATTTTAGCCACCCAAGTAGCTGAGACTACAGGTGTGCGCCACCGTGCCTGGCTAATTTTTGTATTTTTAGCAGAGATGGGGTTTAACCATGTTGGCCAGGCTGGTCTTGAACTCCTGACTGCAAATGATCCACCCTCCTCGGCCTCCCAAAGTGCTGGGATTACAGGCATGAGCCACCACGCCTGGCCAGTATTATATTAAATGTCCAGAAAAGACAAATGTGTATAGATAGAAAATAGATTAGTTGTTCCTTAGGCTTAAGGGAGTGGAGATTAACTGCAAATGAACATTAGGGATCTCCTCTGGTTGATGGAAACTTCGTGGTGGATTGTGGTGATGGTTGTACAACCCTGGAAATTTACTAAAAATTGTTGATTTGAGCAAGTACACCAGTGAATTTTAAGGTATGTAAATTGTGCCTCAAGAAAGGTGCTTTTAATACATTGAACATGAAAATATGATCAATATCATTAATTATGGAAATGCAAATAAAACTATAATGAGATATCATTGCATACGCACTAGAATTGCAGAAATAAAGAAAAAAGCACACAGTAAAGAATTGATGACAAAGATACAGAGAAATGGTAATCCTCGTAAATTCCTTTTTTTTTTTTTTTTTTTTTTTGAGACGGAGTCTTGCTCTGTCGCCCAGGCTAGAGTGCAGTGGCCAGATCTCAGCTCACCGCAACCTCTGCCTCCTGGGTTCACGCCATTCTCCTGCCTCAGCCTCCCGAGTGGCTGGGACCACAGGCGCCCACCACCTCGCCCGGCTAATTTTTTGTATTTTTAGTAGAGACGGGGTTTCACCGTGTTAGCCAGGAGGGTCTCGATCTCCTGACCTCGTGATCCGCCCGTCTCGGCCTCCCAAAGTGCTGGGATTACAGGCTTGAGCCACCGCGCCCGGCCCGTAAATTCCTTATGGGCACGTACATGGTATACTCACTTTGGAAAACAGTTTGGCAATTTCTTAAAAAATTAAACATAAATTTACCATATGACCCAGCAATTCCTCTTCAAGGTATATACCCAAAGGGGATGAAAGCACTTGTACACACAAAAGCTAGTGCAGGAATTTTCAGAGCAGAATTGTTCATGATAGCCAAAAAGTAGAAACAACCCAAATGTCCATCAACTAAGGGCTAGATAAACAAAATGTGGTATATTCAAACAATGGAATATTATTCAGCCATAACAAGCAAGGAAGTACTGATACATGCTCCAACCTAGATGGACCTTAAAAACGTAATACTAAGTGAAAGAAGCCAGTCACAGAATTCTACAAATGGTATGATTCCATAGAGACAAGAAAGTAGTTGCTTGGTCCTCATGATGGGGAAAAGGAGTAACAATAAATGGGATCTTATTGGGGTTATAAAAACATTCTAAAGTGGGTTTATAATGATAGTTACACAGCATGGTAAATTTACTAAAAATCAGTGAATTGTACACTTGAAATGGGTGAATTATATGATACATAAAATATGTATAAAGACAGTTAAAAAAAAAACCGTTAAATGTTAGGAGGTTGTACTGATTACTGTTGTTCTGCCCAGATCCTCTCAGATTCCTTTAACAATTTATTGGCCGGGCGCGGTGGCTCAAGCCTGTAATCCCAGCACTTTGGGAGGCTGAAACGGGTGGATCACGAGGTCAGGAGATCGAGACCATCCTGGCTAACACGGTGAAACCCCGTCTCTACTAAAAAATACAAAAAAACTAGCCAGGCGAGGTGGCGGGCGCCTGTAGTCCCAGCTACTTGGGAGGCTGAGGCAGGAGAATGGCGTGAACCCGGGAGGCGGAGCTTGCAGTGAGCTGAGATCCGGCCACTGCACTCCAGCCTGGGCCACAGAGCGAGACTCCGTCTCAAAAACAACAAAAACAAAAACAAAAACAATTTCTTGAACTCCTTCCCTGGCTTTTGTGTTTATTTACTTCCTTTTTTTTTAGACAAAGTCTTGCTTTGTCACCCAGGCTGGAGTGCCGTGACACAATCTCGGCTCACTGCAACTTCTGCCTTCTCGTTCGAGTGATTCTCCTGCCTCAGCCTCCGGAGTAGCTGGGATTACAGGCATACGCCACCACTCCCAGCTAATTATTGTATTTTTAGTAGAGACAGGGTTTCACTCTGTGTTGGCCAGGCTGGTCTCAAACTCCTGACTTCAGGTGATCTGGCTGCCTCAGCCTCGAAGTGCTGGGATTACAGGCATGTAATGCCCCGATGCCCGGCTGTGTATATTTACTTCTAAAGGCCTGCACCTTCGCCTCTCTGGCTCTCTTGGAAGCCTGTTTTCAGGAGCTGCTTTGCTTGTACATGCAGAGAACTCACAATGCCTGAGAATTTACATTCACCTTTTTGCAACCCCACCCTTTTCTGCTTGCAAGTTCTGGATAGTCTTTACCAAATGAAGGTTATTGGGTGAAAGTTTAATTCTTCTGTCTTGAGTAGGGACAAACCCTGTGACATAATTTATGCTCGGCATTCTCCTGTGGGATCATGTGGAAGCAACCCTCCATGGGATGTTGCCTGAAATTACACATTTGCTTAGCTACTTCCGCTTTCCTGTCCCGCTTCCTCAATTTCCTTATCGAGGTCTCCTGGGAGCACTGCCTTAAATTAACTGCATGTACTTGAATCCTCATCTCAGAGCCTGCTTCTGGGGAGCCAACCCAAGACAAGGGGGATTACTTATTCCTAATTTACCCAGTTTTCAGGTGAAGGGACACATACTCAGGTCACACTCCAGGCTTTTCTATAAAGCCCTTCGCTGCTCCTCATGGGAGGAGGAGTGACATGCTGAATTGTGATTTGGGACTAAGAATTTGGCATCTGTGACTTATCCCCTTTCTTTGGGGCATTCCTGCCTGCAAGGAGCATGTGCTCTGGTCATAAGCTTAAGGAAAATGGCTCTGCCTTTGCATGAAAGGCCCAGAAGCAGAGCCTGAGGCAGGCATTTAGGTGTATGTGATTTATTGAGGGAGGGCTTTTTAGGAAAAACCTGTAAAAGAATGACAGTAGGAAGATACAGGGGAGGAATGCATATGGTCATGGCCTGTAACATGTGTCAGGAGTTGTTTCATGTAGCAATGAGGAACTTGAGGAGTTCTTCCATTAGGAGGCAAGGGAATTAGGCCTATCAGTCAGTCATTGGTTATTATTGTTGGTAGTGGTGTGGGGTGGGGGTGGGAGGTGTTTGAATTTCCCAGTGGTCTTCAGAAGAGGTGGCTCCTCTTAGCAAAGGGTAATTATTTGGAGATGTTTAAAGGTGTAAACTCTTAGCCACAGCACTCAATGTAGCTGGGGAATGGATGCACCAGTTAATGAAGGTGATCAATGTAAGGCACCAGCAGTGTCTACAGTTCATTCCTTGGACCAATCAGATCCACCTGCTACTTCCTATTAAGTTCACTGTATTTGGGCATGGTTTTTCCAGGATTCTAGTTGGTGGGAGATTTAAACAAACCACAGCCTTAAAGAGGAGATTTAAACAAACCACAGCCTTGACTGCTCTGATTGGTTCTGAGACTTTAACTGATATTCTCCTTTTCTTCTTTCATCACCCATTCTAGATTTCCCTAACTTGTTTGGTTCTTCTGCTGGTCTAGGTGGCTTTCCTGATGGGGTGACCTATACCTTTATTGCTGTGTGTCTGAGCCCATTTTCATGCCCTTATCAGGTCTGTGGTTGCTTCACTTGCTCATTCATGGCTAAAACTGGGCATTACAGTAGCAAGAGATGCCCCAGTTGGTCACATGAATGCCAAACATACTCTTCCCTGCTCATATTATATAGCAGCAACTTTACATCCTCACGATAATCTAGGGCCAATCCCCACTGTCAATATGGCAACTGTTTTTCATACCTAGTGATCTATTGGCAGAAGGAGCCCAAGTGACCAGCTAATAGGTGTAGCTTTGGGTGTAGCCGGACTCTTACTATGTCCTTTTGTGGAAGTGATCCCTGTCTGGAAACTGGGTCTTCTGGATGCATAGATCCTAAAGTTGTAGAGACCAAAAGCATAAATTCCTCAAGTAGTTCATTACGAGTGATGATGAGAGGGTCATTCTTACTTCCATGTCTTGGTTCTTACACCCATGTATTTACCCTGTTGGGGCCAGAACACTATATAATGATCTCTGAGTTAGAGCTAGAGTCAGTAAGCTTTTTCTATAAAGGGCCAGACAGTAAATATTTTAGACTTTGCAGTCCATATGGTCTCTGTTGCTACTACTCAACTCTGATGTTGTAACATGAAAGCAGCCAAAGACAGTATGTAAACAAATGAGCATGGCTATGTTCCAATAAAATCATATTTATCAAAACAGGCAGTGGGCTGAATTTGGCATGTTGTCCATAATTTGCTGATCCCTGGTTTAGAGTACAGATGCTCCTCAACTTTGTTAGTCAAAAATGCATTAAATACACCTAACCTAGTGAACATTATCGCTTAGCCTAGCCTATCTTAAACATGCTCCAAACACTTATATTAGCTTATAGTTGTGCAAACTCATCTGGCAACGTTGTACACTTAGAGGATTGGTTGTTTACCCTTGTGATTGCCCGGCTGAGTGGGAGCTCAGCTTGCTGCCCCTGCCCAACATCACAAGAGAGTATCATATTACATATCACTTCCCCAGGAAAAGATCAAGATTCACTATTCAAAGTGTAGAAGTGTAGTTTCTACTGAATGTGTATCACTTTCGCACTATTATAAAGTCAAAAAATTCAAAGTGGAGCCATCATAAGTCACGGACTGTGCAAATACTGCATCTTGAAGGATAGTACCCCATCCTCACAGGGATAGTTTCAAAGCTGGTGCTTCGTCTGTGCCTTTAAAGTGCCTTTTAAAAATATATATATATATTTATTTATGTATGTATTTATTTTTTTGAGACAGAGTTTTGCTCTTGTAGCCCAGGCTGGAGTGCAATGGCACGATCTCGGCTCACTGCAACCTCTGCCTCCTGGGTTCAAGCGATTCTCCTGCCTCAACCTCCTGAGTAGCTGGGATTACAGATGCCCACCACCATGCCCAGCTAATTTTTATATTTTTAACGGAGACAGGGTTTCACCATGTTGGCCAGGCTGGTCTCAAACTCCTGACCTCACATGATCCACCCACCTCGGCCTCCCAAAGTGCTAGGATTGATGACAGATGTGAGCCACCGCAACCGGCCCTAAAGTGCCTTTCTATCACTCTATTACACCAGCAGCCTCTGAATGGTGCACAATGTTGTAGGGCCAATGAATTTCATTGTCATGTGTTCACTGCTGCATCACAGTTTTCATAAAGTGAATCTCTTGGCCTGAGGTGACATTAGGAGAGATTCTATGTTGATAGATCAGATACATCATGATCTCAGGTAGTGGTGCTGACTGAGTCCTTGCAGGCAGTGAAGGAAAAATTCGTATGTGGCATATGTGGCAATCTCTGTCATAATGAACCACTGACCTTTTTAGAGGGAAGGGGTTGAATGTAATCATTTTGACACCACATGTCTGGTTGATATCCTCAAGGGATGATGCCATACTGGGGACTTGGTGTGGTTTTTGTTGCTAGAAGATTAGACATTCAGCCACAGCCATCTATACATTAGTCTTGGTGAGAGGAAGCCAATGTTGTTGGGCATGCGTAACCTCCGTCTTTGCCACTGTGGCTACTCTGTTGTGTAAGCACTGGGATGGCAGAGAACAGACTGGCTGACATCTGCTGGCCAGATCATCCTGTCCTCTTGGTCATTTAGTGCTGCTTCTGCAGCGAATGCATTCTGATTAATGTTAAAATAAAGAGACAAAACCCTTCACACTTTGTACCCATTCCCATAGTCCCACTCATATGCCTTTTCCCCAGACCTCCTTGATCCCAATCTTTCCATCTTTCCCTTCCAGTCCCCTTACCAACCAGCCAAGCCATTCACTGTTTCCCATGAATCAGTATAATAAGTTTGGGCCACTTCTTCCACACAAAGTGGGTGACCAAGTGTACCACCCAAAGCTCTGCTCACTGTCTTTCAGAGACATCTTTGAGTGGGGTTGTAGGGCAGTAGCCACATATCTTCAGCTGGTACACAAATACTGAGTCGATCTATCCCTGAGCTAAATTTGAGATTTTTCCTTTTATGCCAGCTGATCATAAGGAATACTTCCGCTTCTGTATGCCCATTGGTGTCAGTTAAGGAAGAAGCACCAGTGCATCAATTGTGGGTGACATTGGTGTCTGGACCACCTGTTTCTATAGCTTGCTTGGGTCTTTTGGCCTGCTAGCACTCAGTCCTGCTGTATGTACCACTTTATCTTACAACACATTGCTGCTAGGGCCTGCCCAACCTTATGACGGGGTGGGTCTGACAGACCCAAGCTCATGATGAGCAATACTGGGAACACAGATACTTGATATCCAAAGGGCAAGTACTCAAAAAAAAAAAAAAAAAAAAAAAAAAAAATCTGGGCCAGGTGTGGTGGCTCACACCTGCAACCACAGCACTTTGGGAGGCTGAGGTGGGTGGATCACCTGACGTCAAGAGTTTGAGAACAGCCTGGCCAACATGGCAAAACCCTGTCTCTACTAAAAATACAAAAATTAGCCGGGTGTGGTGGCCTATGCCTGTAATCCCAGCTACTGGGGAGGCTGAAGCAGGAGAATCACTGGAACCCAGGAGGCAGAGGTTGCAGTGAGCCAAGATCGCACCATTGCACTTCAGCCTGGGTGACAGAGTGAGACTCCGGTTCCAAAAAAAAAAAAAAAAAAAAATCTGAAGAGCAAGTGCTCAATCTCTACCAGGGCCCAGGAGCATACCAGGAGCTCCTTTCAAATGGTATGTAGCTTTCTGCTTCTAGATGGCATGGCCTTGCTCCAGAACCCTAAGGGTCTGCACTGCACGGTTCCTATTTGGGCTTCTTAGGGAGTCCACATTTTTCTTCTACCACAGATACATCTCATGTCAAGGAATCTTTTGGAGCACATTACCCAAGTGGTGCGATTGCATTTACTGCAGCTTGGACCTGCTACAGAGGCCTTTCTTGTCCTGGGATCCACTGACAACTAGTAGCCTTCTATGTCATTCAATAAATGGGTTACTATGGTATTTCTAAGTGTAGACTATATTGCTTCCAGACCCAGAGTCCCACCTTTGGACTCTTTCTTAAAG
Source organism: Piliocolobus tephrosceles (assembly GCF_002776525.5). Classification (NCBI taxonomy): domain Eukaryota; kingdom Metazoa; phylum Chordata; class Mammalia; order Primates; family Cercopithecidae; genus Piliocolobus; species Piliocolobus tephrosceles. Next base: position 17,710,786 of record NC_045445.1, read on the forward strand.
GTGGGAGGTTAAAGGTGCAATAATTTGTCCATCACTTCGGAGTGGATGTCCCAGCATTCCCCAGACCCTAGACCACTGGATCCCTAAATACCTCACTTATGTAGCTCATCCCTGAATCTTTTTGCAGGGTTTTTTTACTTTCCAGAATGTACATCTTATTACGACACCCAGGGTACTTCTGCTGCTTGCTCATCAGTTCCAGTTAACGTGATACCATCAATAGAGTGGACCAGTATGATGTTCTATAAAGTATTTAGTTGATTCAGGTCCCGTTAAGTTATAAGAGAGAGCAGAGAAATAACTTAGCCTTGGGGTGAGACTGGGAATATATACTGCTGTCTGTTCCATGTGAATAGAACCAGTTTCTGATTTTCCTTCCTGACACGTATGAAAGAAATGTATTGGTCCAAATCAGTAGCCATATACCATCTACCAGAGGTGTGTTAATTTGCTTTAGTAAAGATACTACATCGAGTTCAGTATATACAACTGGGACTATTATGTTTACTGGGCAGGTGGTAGACTGATTAATTTTTTTTTTTTTTTTTTTTTTTGGAGACAGAGTCTTGTTCTATTGCCCAGGCTGGAGTGCAGTGGTGTGACCTTGGCTTGCTGCAACCTCCACCTCTCAAGTTCAAGTGATTCTCCTGCCTCAGCCTCCTGAGTAGCTGGAACTACAGGCGTGTACCACCAAGCCCAGCTGAGTTTTGTATTTTTAGTAGAGGCAGGATTTCACCATGTTGGCCAGACTGGTCTCGAACTCCTGGCCTCGAACTCCTGGCCTCGAACTCCTGGCCTCAAGTGATCGGCCCACCTTGGGCTCCCAAAATGCTTGGATTACAGGTGTGAGCCACCATGCCCAGCCCCCAGACTGATTAATTAAAGAAAGATATGACGAGGACCGTGCCTCCTGCATTGTTTAATATTTTGAGGGTGACACTAATCTTTGCTATTTCTCCCTTCCTCCAGATGCAATATTGGTTTTTATTTACTGTTTTGGCCATTGAAAGGTTTTTATTCGGGGATGGTGGTGACTTTCAGGGGCTTTCATAGTCCTTGTCCTATTATAATAGCTCTCACTCCATAGAGCAAAGAACTGAGGTAAGGATTCTGCGAACTGCTAATGTATTCAATCCGATGATTCATTTGGGAGTCATGGAGATGACTATTGAACTCATTGTGAGACAAACCTGGGCCAATATCCCAATTATTTCCTGACCCCCATAAGCTTCTCCCTAACAAGTGGGCCACAGTAACACTTTGGCTCCTGGGTATCAGTGTCTACTTATTTCCTGGGTCCAGCAGACTTGAAAGTCTCTGTATTCCCCTTTCCCCAGCTATCTGAGTAAATGGTCATAGACAATTTTGGAGAAGGCCTGGAGAATGCTACTAAATATACTTACCATGTTGTAGGGCCCTTTCTCATGGAACCTGACCTTTTCTTCATTTTATGAACTTGGGATCTGAGAACTGGCTTAGGTCTGGAAGTTAGAAAAGAAGCTGTGACTTTGCATTGAGGCAACTGACTTCAGACTTCTGCTTATCTATATATTTATATATAATAATACCCTTGCTGGCTGTTTATCTGAATTGCCCCTAGGAACACAATGTTCTATGGGTCATCTCATTAAATCCCTGTGAGTCAGGAGGCATCCCTTGGTGTCATTTCAACCTTGCTGCCTATACTTATAACCAATTCACTTTTGACGGTTAAGTGTCATCACCTAGTCTCCCCTATTTCAGAATCCTGTCACCTCTGTTAGCACTAGGGAGCTCAGTTCTGTATGAGCATCTCCTATCATCAGCCCGGTTTTACAGAGGACAGCTACTGCTATGGAGCTTTTCTTTTTTTTTTTTTTCTTTTTTTCTTCTTTTTGTAGAGATGGGATCTCCCTATGTTTCCCAGGCTGGTCTTGAACTCCTGGGCTCAAAGAATCCACCCACCTTGGCCTCTCAAAGTGCTGGGATTACAAGCATGAGTTACCATGCCCAACTGACTATGAAGCTTTTATTTATTTATTTATTTATGACGGCGTGTCACTGTTACCCAGGCTGGAGTGCAGTGGTGCAATCTCGGCTCCCTGCAACCTCCGCCTCCCAGGTTCAAGTGATTCTCCTGCCTCAGCCTCCCAAGTAGCTGGGACTATAGGCGTGTGCCACCATGCCTGGCTAATTTTTGTATTTGTTGTAGAGACGAGGTTTCACCATGTTGGCCAGGCTGGTCTCGAACTCCTGACTTCAAATGATCTTCCCCACTTGGCCTTCCAAAGTGCTGGGATTACAGGTGTGAGCCACTGCGCCTTGCTGAAGCTTTTCAATAATGCTTGTGTCCCCTCACTATCACATTCCTTATTGTTTTGGTAAGTGAACTATACTCTGGGCCCCTCCAATGAACATAGTCAACTGGTTGGTCTTCTTGTCTCATGTAATAAATCCATCCTAACATGTTCACTTCTCTAAGCCTTTTGATCTATTCCTCTGTAGTCTTACCACTAAGTTCTAGTATTGCTACTTCATTTAGTGTGGACCACTGCTTTTTTCTGCCTTCCTAAAACCATTTCAAAACTGGCCTCTGGGGCCCTTGCCAGTGGCTGAATCCTGTGTCACAGGAGAGTACCTCCATATTAACACACTTTTCTCTATTCAGTTTTGTAATCTGTCCTGTAGATCCAGCATCCTCAGATATACTCTTCCAGTTTTTGCTGGTAAACGTCAGCCAAGTTCTGCAGCTCCTTTTGTGTATGTAATGACTCTCTTTTTGTGTATAATTCCTCTCCTCCCTCAGCAGGTCAAGCACTTCTCCAGTCATCCCATGTTGAAATTTGACCATAGTTATTGTTCTAATTGCTGGGAAGGGAGGGAGGCAGATCCTGAGAAGGGCAAGCATTGTCCCAGACAGTGCCTCATTTGAGTTCCTTTCATGATCTTCAATCCAGAGGTGGGGGGACTGCTGTCCTCTAAAATGAGGATTGCAGCACTTCTGCATGTCCAGAAGTTTCTGGAGGATCTTGGAGTTCAAGGTTCCCAAATGCATCTACTCAGTAATCTCTCTTCCAAGTCTTAGGGTCCCACTCTTTACTGGGACCCTGATTTTGGTGTAGGAGACTCACTGAAACTAAGAATTCAACCTTCTCTGAATTTTAGCTGCTCTTATGATTTGTTTCTGATCCTTGTGATGTGGTTTGTATTTGTGTCCCCAACCAAATCTCATGTTCAATTGTTATCCCCAAGGTTGGAGATGGGGCTTTGTGGCAGGGGACTAGATTATGGAGTTGAATTTCTCATGAATGGTTTAGTACCATCCCCTTGGTACTGTTCTCACAATTGTGAGTGAGTTCTCTCAAGATCTGGTTGTTTAAAAGTATGGGGCATCTCACATGTACACACAAACATATACCATACATAGCAACATGTGCAGTGCAAGAGAGAAATGTAAACAGTAGAGATGCAATGTTAAATCATAACTGCATAAAATTAACTGTAGTATATACTGTACTACTGTAACAATTTTGTAGCCACCTCCTGTTGCTATTGTTGTGAGCCCAAGTGTTGTGGGCATCTGCTTAGAACTACGTGGGACACTAATCATCTCTGCATGAGTAGTTTGTCTCTCCAGTAAATCGCATATCACAATAAAAAGTGATCTCTTGCAATTTTCATGTGTTTTTCATTGTGTTCAGTGCAATACCATAAACCTTGAATAACACCATAGGACCTATGGTGGGACAAACCTTGAATAATGCCACAGGATGAAGAGCCACTAGTGATGTACTCCTAAGAAGCAGTTAAAAATCAAGACATTAACAAGAAAAAAGATGAATTGCTTGATATGTAACATAGATTGAGATTTGCGGCTGTGGTTGCCCACCATTTCTTTTTCGTTTTCTTTTTTAAGATGGAGTCTCGCTCTGTCACCCAGGCTGGAGTGCAGTGGTGTAATCTTGGCTCACTGCAAGCTTCGCCTCCCGAGTTCATGCCATTCTCCTGCCTCAGCCTCCCGAGTAGCTGGGACTACAGGTGGCCATCACCGCGCCCGGCTAATTTTTTGTGTTTTTAGTAGAGACGGGTTTCACCGTGTTAGCCAGGATGGTCTCGATCTCCTGACCTCATGATCTGCCAGCCTCGGCCTCCCAAAGTGCTGGGATTACAGACGTGAGCCACTGTGCCCGACCTTTGGTTGCCCACCATTTCAAGATAAATGAATCCAGTGTAAGGACTAATTATAAAAAAGAAAAGGAAATTGATGAAGTTGTTGCTGCAGCTGTGCCAGTAGGTATGAAAACCTTGAACTTTTTGCAAAATACCTTTTTATGTTGTATTGAAAATGCAGCTTTTGGCCAGGCGCAGTGGCTCATACCTGTAATCCCAGCACTTTGGGAGGCTGAGGCGGGTGGATCACTTGAGGTCAGGAGTTTGATACCACCCTGGCCAACATGGCGAAACCCTGTCTTTACTAAAAATAAAAAAATTAGCTAGGCGTGATGGTGCACGCCTGTAATCACAGTTAGTCAGGAGGCTGAAGTTGAACTCGGGAGGTGGAGGTTGCAGTGAGCCGAGATCTCGTCACTGCACTCCAGCCTGGGTGACAGAGTGAGACTCCATCTCAAAAAAAAAAAAAAAAAAAAAAAAAGTCAAGATAGGCCAGGCATGGTGGCTCATGCCTGTAATCCCAGCATTTTAGGAGGCTGAGGCAGGCGGATCACTTGAGGTCAGGAGTTTGAGACCAGCCTGGCCAACATGGTGAAACCCCATCTCTATTACAGATACAAAAATTAGCTGGGCCTGGTGGTGTACGCCTGTAATCCCAGCTACTCAGGAGGCTGAGACAGGAGAATTGCTTGGACCCAGGAGGTGGAGGTTGCAGTGAGCTGACATTACGCCACTGCACTCCAGCTTGGGCGACAGAGCAAGACTCCATCTCAAAAAAAAAAAAAAGTCAAGATAACCGGAGAAGCAGCTTCTGCTGATGAAGAGGCAGCAGACAAGTTTCTAGATGTCATTAAGACAATGATTGAGGAGAAAAGATACCTGCCTGAACAGGTTTTTAGTGCAGATTAAAGTGCCCTATTCTGGAAAAGAATGCCAGAAAGGACATTTGTTAGTAAGGAAGAGAAGCAAGCACCAAGATTTTAAGCAGGAAGGGACAGGCTAACTCTACTGTTTTGTGCAAATGCAGTTGGTTTTATGATAAGAACTGCTCTTATCTATAAAACAGCTAACCCCTGAGCCTTGAAGAGAAAACATAAACACCAGCTGCCAGTCTTCCGGTTGTATAACTAGAAGGCTTGGACAACAAGAACCCTGTTTCTGGATTGGTTCCATAGATGCTTTGTCCCTGAAGTCAGGAAGTACCTTGCCAGTAAGGGACTGCCTTTTAAAGTTCTTTTGATATTGAATGATGCCCCTGGCCATCCAGATCCCTATGAGTTCAACACCAAAGGCCTTGAATTGGTCTCCTTGTTCTCAAACACAATGTCTCTAATCCAGCTTCTAGATCAGGTAGGCATAAGGACCTTTAAGGCACATTACACATGGTACACTATGGAAAAGATTGTCAATGCTATGGAAGAGAACTCTGATAGAACATCATGAAAGTCTGGAAGGATTACATCGTTGAAGAAGCCATCGTTGTTATGGAAAAAGCCATCAAGCCCAAAACAATAAATTCCTGCTGGAGAAAACTGTGTCCAGCATGACTTCACAGGATTTACAACAGAGCCAATCAAGGAAATAAAGAAACAGATTGTGGAGGTGGAACAAAAAGGTGGTGGTGGGTGGTGGGAAGGGTTCCAAGATGTGGATCTTGGAGAAATTAAAGAGCTAATCAGCACGACACCAGAGGAATGACAGAAGACAACCTGATAGAGATGAGTGTTTCTGAATCTGTGCCAGACAATGAAGAAGATGTAGAAGAAGTGGAACGAGAAAACAAGTTGACATTAGGCAATTTAGCAGAAGGGTTCTGATTATTCAAGATTGCTTTTGACTTCTTTTATGACATGTACCCTTCTCTGATGCATGCACTGAAACTAAAACAAACTGTGGAAGAATTGGTACCGTATAGGCGCATTTTTAGAGAAATTAAATAGCGAAAAAGTCAGACAGAAATTATCATGTATTTAATTTCCATAAAGTTACACTAAGTGTGCCTGTGTCTCCTGACTATACTTCCACCTCTTCCACCTCAGCCACCCCGAGAAAGTAAGACCAACCTTTCCTCTTGAGCCTACTCAACCTGAAGACAAGGACAAAGACTTTTATTTTATTTATTTATTTATTTATTTATTTATTTATTTATTTATGAGATGGAGTCTCGCTCCCATTGCACAGGCTGGAGTGCAGTGGCGCGATCTCGGCTCACTGCAACCTCCACCTCCTGGGTTCAAGTGATTCTCTTTCCTCAGCCTCCTGGGTAGCTGGAATTATAGGCACGCACCACCATGCCCAGTTAATTTTTATATTTTTAGTAGAGATGGTGTTTCGCCATGTTGGCCAGGCTGGTCTCGAACTCCTGACCTCAGGTGATCCACCTGTCTCGGCCTCCCAAAGTGCTAGGATTACAGGCATGAGCCACTGCGCCTGGCCAAAGACTTTTATGATCCACTTAATAGCAAATACATTTTTTATCATGATTTTCTTCATAACATTTTCTTTTCTCCAGCTTCCTTTGTTGTAAGAATACAGTATATAATACATTTAACATACAAAATATTTGTTAATCGACTGAGTTATCAGTAAGGCTTCTGGTCAACAGTAGGTTATTAGTGATTATGTTTTTGAAGAGTCTAAAGTTATATGGAGATTTTCAACTGCACAGGGAGCGCCTCTAGCCCCCACATTGTTCAAGGGTCAACTATATTTTCTTCAGATATGTGTGTGTGTGTGTGTGTGTGTATGTGTGTGTATATATATATTTCATTGAAATTTCAGTGAAGACTTTTGAAGACTACATAGACCTTTTATCAGCTTCATGACCCAGAAATGTCTTTCTCAAAGACCTGGGAGCCATTTCTTTAAAATGTAAACATCAAGTGAGGTAGCACCCCCACCTCCCAGTTTTTGTGGGAGTGTAGAAATCTAACTTTGGTGGGCACCTTGCTCCAAATTGCAAAGCTATTTCCTGTTATAAAGATATGATTATTTTTTTCCTCTAGATAAAGCCAATTAACTAGCACCTCAATTACTGGTAAAGTTTGGGTGAAATATGTGTGACAACAATAGTGCCAAATCTTCTTACTTGAGGACTAGTCATTATTTATTTACTTGAAAACATGTAAATAATGGATTGTATCTGCTTGGCTGTGTTAGGGGGTGAGATTCCTTTCTGTTTTTGCAGTCTCTTAGTGAGTTACGTGGAATGTGCATCATGCTCTGGTTTAATGCTGACTCAATAATAAAACATTCTTTCTCTACTACCATTGTGGAGAGGAATTCTGGGTTAGGAGAAGATTTTGTGTTTAATTATATTTCCCCAACAATTTTGGTGACGAGAACATGGAAATATATGGTAGCTCCTGACATGAGCAGACAACTGACAGTCTGTAACCATAAAACAATCAGGTAGGAGACCCAGAATTATAGAAAGTCTTCCTTCTAGTGCTCTCTTTTTTGGGATTACTACCTAGATAATCCAACCTGTCCAAATTCAATATGTTACTATTAAATAAACATGGGTAATGTAGACTCTAAAATTCAATCAGGGTCATCATATGGTTGAAAAATATGGGAAGACGGGAATGTTGCAACATTCCCGTCTTCCCATATTTTTCAACCATATGATGACCCTGATTGAATTTTAGAGTCTACATCACAATAGCAAAGACTTGGAACCAACCCAAATGACCATCAGTGATAGACTGGATTAAGAAAATGTGGCACATATACACCATGGAATACTATGCAGCCATAAAAATGGATGAGTTCATGTCCTTTGTAGGGACATGGATGAAGTTGGAAACCATCATTCTCAGCAAACTATCACAAGGACAGAAAACCAAGCACTGCATGTTCTCACTCATAGGTGAGAATTGAACAATGAGAACACTTGGACACAGAAAGGGGAACATCATACACCAGGGCCTGTCGTGGGGTTGGGGAAGGCGGGAGGGATAGTGTTAGGAAATACACCTAATGTAAATGACGAGTTAATGGGTGCAGCACACCAACACGGAACATGTATACATGTGTAACAAACCTGCATATTGTGCACATGTACCCTAAAACTTAAGTATAATAAAAAAAATACTGTTCTAAAAAAAAATCTATATCTATATCTATATCTATATCTATATCTATATCTATATCTATATCTATCTATATATCTGTCACATTTGTGATGGTTATGCACATGAGAATCCAGTTATGTAGTGGTGGGAGGATGGTTCTTTTGATTTGGATAGATTAACACATCCTTGGAGGGGTTTCATCCTGAATGAATGAGTGCCTGGTATTTAGGGGATAAATATTGTTCTAAGAATAGTGTTAAAAATGATTTAGGGCTGGTCAAAGTACAGTGCTGTTTACAACTAATTGATCACAACTGATTATAGATTTCTTGGTGTCTTCTCCACTCCCACTGTTTTACTTGACTAGCCTTAAAAAAGATTCAGATAGGCCGGGCATGGTGCCTCACGCCTGTAATCCCAGCACTTTGTGAGGCCCAGGCAGGCAGATCACCTGAGGGCAGGAGTTCGAGACCAGCCTGACCAACATGGAGAAACCTTGTCTCTACTAAAAATACAAAATTAACCAGGCATGGTAGTGCATGGCTGTAGCTTGTGGTGAGCCGAGATAGCGCCATTGCACTCCAGCCTGGGCAACGAGTGAAACTCTGTCCAAAAAAAAAAAAAAGGATTCAGATAGCCAGATGAAAAGAAAAAAGAGGGGAAATGCAAAAATTAAAGGCACTTTCTTTTTCATGGAGACCTCCTCCTCCTTTCTCTGCTGTCCCTGCTCCCTCTGCTTCCCCTGCATGTCCTTATCCTTCTTTGCTTCTGACTGACTGTAGTGGCTCCCAGGCAAGGGGGAGGTGATGATCTTTTAGAGAATAGATTTCCCTGTAAAGGGAGATGAAGGTACAACTTTCTACAACTACCTGCTCTATTTGAGGATGCAAGTTTGTGTGCCTGGTGGCCTAGCCTTGAGTTTACTTTATGTTTTAGACCAGATTCCACCTCCAGGAGGTCTTATCATCTACATACCACACAACACACAACTAGAAATGCAGAAATAATAAAGAGACATTATTATGGGATGATTGAGAACTTGGATAAAAGACTGTGCTGTGGTTTGAATGTGTCCTCCAAATTTCATGTGTTGGAAACTTAATCCCCAAATTCGTATTTGATAGTATTTGGAGGTGGGGCCTTTGGGAGGCAGTTAGGATTAGATAATTTCATTAGAGTAGGGCCCCCATGATGGGACTGGTGGCTTTATAAGAAGAGGAAGAGAGACTTTAGCTGGCATGCTGTTACTCTCTTGCCATGTGATACCTTCCAGCACATTATGTCACAGCAAGAAGGCCCTCACTAGATGGCTGGCTCCTTGATATTGTACTTCCCAGCCTCCAGAATCATGAGGTAAATAAACCTCTGTTCTTTATAGATTACTCAGTCTGTGGTATTCAATTATAGCAACAAAAAATTGGCTAAGACAGACTGTGTTCCCATATGAGGCAACAGAATGGAGAGTAGCTGCACTTGTCACTTGGAAAAAGGCAACTAAGGTATTAAACTTATGAATGTCAAAACTGGCACTGAAGTGTTGTGTAATTTACATTTTTATTGTCTCAATGTGAGGAAAACCAGACCTTCCTATTTGGATAGCCAGCAAAGCTGATGCCGTTGAGTAGCTACCCAGGACTCTTGGGTGGTTCAGATCCTTTTCTTACTCCTTTAAAGGCTTCTCTTCCCTGTGCCCCAGAAATATGCAGTACTATGCAGCATGTTTTCAGTTTACAGCCCCATGTGTGGAGATGTGCACCGGCTACTGCATGGAATTTTGCAACAAGCAGACTTTGATCCTTTGATGGAGCAAGGATGTTGGTGCCCAGAAGATTACCACATCAGGGGTATGGTGGCCAAGAGAAGTTGACTATCCACCACCATCCCTCACAAATATGGATAATCTGAGGATAGAGGTTCCTTGAAACCTTTCTTGTAAAGAGGAACTGGAAGATATTGCAGCTGTTCACTCCTACGACAGGTGAGTACCTCATTGATTTCCATCAGTGACTTGTTCAGGCATTCTAAAAATTTGTTGGCATGGATCCAAGGTCATATAAAAATTGCCCTCTGGCTCTAACCACCTTTATTTTAGCTCTCTCATTGACTATCCAAACCCAAATTAAGGAAAAGGTAGTAGGATGGCAAAGGCAAACTATTACTCAAATCTTAGCAGCAGCTACTCAGTTTTGGGATAATCTAAGAACAAAAAAAGAAAAGAAGTGATTAAAGTTTGCTTTGTTCGCTGCTTAGTTAGAACTCTTTACTGAAGGGAATAACCCCACAATGACCAATCCAGAAAGGGAAGAAAGAAAGATGGGAGGCTATATGTTGTTATTGCAAGAAGCCAGGGTGTTGGAAGAGGGATTGCAGAAGGACACTCTGGATGATGCAGAAACTGCAAAGATAAGAGAATTAGGAGAGCCTAGAACAAAACTTTCAGCAAGGAAATACTTGGCAGATGGTTCAAAATTGACAAATTGAGGGAATCCCAAAGGTGAGAACTAGTGGACTATAATGTGTCAATAACTTTTCCCATCTGGTGACAGGTTAATACAGGTTATAAATATTTTGGGTCAGCCTTCTACTTGTCCCCTTTCCTCTATCATTCCCATAGAGATAGGTCCTTTGACTAGGGAACATGTGTTCTTCATTTCTCCTGAATCTCCTATAAACCTACTGGTGAGAGACCTGCTGTGCAACGTAATAGCTACTGGATTCTGTACTGTGGATGAAGTGTCTGTGGAGCCTTTTGGGAAGAGGCACCTGATATGGATACTATATACTTCTGAAAGAAAAGAGGTATGGCAGGGAGTGGCAGTCTCATACTGTGCTGGAAAAGTCCCCACAAGCTGAAACAAGTCACTTAAATGTGAAGTAAAAAACTATAAATCTTTTAGAATAAAACACAGGAGAAAATCTTCATGACCTTGGGTTAGGCAAAGATTCTTAGATACAACACCAAAAGCATGACCTATAATAGAAAAAATAAATAAACTGAACTTCATAAAAAATGAAAAAAAAATTGCATTTCAAACTATTCCATTGAGGAAATGAGAAGACAAGCCACAGACTGGGAGCAAATATTTGAAAATCATATATCTGATAAAGGACTTGTATCCAGAATGCATTAAGAACTCTGACAACTCAATCATAATAATGATAATAATAATCAGACAACTGAATTCAAAAGTAAGCAAAAGACTTGAAGGAGCATTTAATCAAAGGGAATGACAATATTGGATTAATTTAAGATATAAAAAATAGCTTACCAAAAAGATGAGCCATGGCTATGTGTCAACAATATCCTTTGTTGAGAGCTCAATTAAACATAATAAAACCAGTTATAAAAGAATTAGAAAAACATGTAATCCCCATGCTTTGGAAGGCCAAGTTAGGAGGATCAGTTGAGGTTAGGAGTTTTTGACCAGTCTGGGCAACATAGTGAGACCTCGTCTCTACAAAAAATAAAAATAAGAAAAATTAGCCGGGCGTGATAGCAGGTGCCTGTGGTCCTAGCTACTTGGGAGGCTGAGATGGGAGGATCACCTGAACCTTGGAGTCTGAGGTTACAGTGAGCCATGATCACACCACTGCACTCAAGCCTGGGTAACAGAGTGAGACCCTGTCTCAAACAAACAAACAAACAAAAACAAAGGATAATTTAAAAGGGGTACTTACCCTGTAGTAATCCCACATTTCTGGTAAAGAAGAAAGGTAAATTTGATAAAGGTGGGTAAGCTCTATATAGATTTGTACTGATTTTAGAGAAGTAAATTAATTTGTTGTCCCATTAACACCTGTAGTTACTAATCCTTCATCTATTCTGATGTCAGTATCGTCTGAAAAAAAATTTTTGTTTTTCTATGCTCTGCCCTCCCTTCCTCTCTTTCTCTCCTTCCCTCCCTCTCTCCCTCCCTCCCTCATTTCCTTCCTCCCTTCCTCCCTTCTTTCCTTCCTTCCCTCCTTCCCTTCTTCCCTTTTTTCCTTCTTTTGTTCCTTCCCCCTCTTTCTTTTCTTGTAAGTGGACAAGTCTAAATTCTTATTTGCTCATAAAGGAGTCTGATGCTTATGGCAGACAATTCCTCAAGGGTTTTGAGACTCCCCTACTGTTTTATCTAATTGTTTACAGAAACACTTAGAGAAATTTGTTTCACCAGAAGGATCTATAATTTTTCAAAATATAGATGGTTTTGCTGGTAGCTTCAGAAACTAAGGAGCAATGCAAAACGAACACTTTGACTTCGTTACAATTCTTTGCTTCACAAGGGCATAAGGCCTCACTAGATAAATTGCAACATTGCTTTTCTGAGTAAACTATTTAAGGCATCTGTGTTCAGCTGTGGGCCTTAGAGTGGTACAATCTAAGAATCATCTCATTTTGCAGATCTAACAGCCTAATGTAGTGCTGTGGTTGGAATGTTTATGTCTCATTCTCTCCCCAATTCGTATGTTGAACCCTAATCTCCAATGTGATGGTATTAGAAATGGGGCCTTAGGAGGTGATTAGGGTGTTGCCCTAATGAATGGGATGAATGCCATTATAAAAAAAAGGCCTCAGAGAGCTTCCTGGCTCCTTCCATCATGTGAGGATGCAACCAGAAGGCACCATCTATGAGGAGGTGAATCCTTACTGAATTTACCAGCATCTTGATCTTGTACTTTCTAGCCTCCCAAAATGTGATTAATAAATGCCTATTGTTTGTAAGCTACCCAGTTTATGGTATTTTGTTATAACAGCCCAAATGGACTTAGACACAGTTTTGGTACTAATACGGTATTAAAGAGAGTAGATTCCAGGTTTTGCAGAGTGGGCAAAACCTCTGATGGAGCAACTACATGATAATCCTTCAGATCTTCTGGTTTGGTCCCTAGAATCTGAAGAGGCTTTTGAACAGCAGAAATTGGTGATAGCCTCTCTGTTAGCTTTGAAATGTCCAAAGTTTGAAAAATCTGACCTGATTTATGTAATATTCCTGTTCAAAATGATATAATAATGTTTATCAATTGGTAATGTAGTATGGCTAAAAGTGACCCACTTGAAAAGCTTCCTAGCTGCAGTGACTTATCACATGGCTTCGGAAGCTTATGCTTTATCTGCAATTAAGTCTGCATAAACAGATGAGTTAATACCAGTTAGTAGAACTGCAATTCTTGTTCTGGAGTAAAAATAAACATAAAAATATATACATAATAAATATATGTTTGGTGTCTGTCATGCAACAGATAACATTTTTTAAATAGAGGATTTTTGACTTCAATAACAACTAAAAAAATCACATGGAAAATTGATAGCTGATTTGTTAGGGACTTCACACCTGCTTTCTCAGGTATCAGTAATTCATTTTGCTGATAGAGCTGTAAAAGCTGCTTTTATTTATTTTTGATTTTTATGTTTTCGATAAAGTCTCTCTGTGTCACCCAGGCTGGAGTGCAATGGCACAATCTTGGCTCACTGCAACTTCCACCTCCAGGGCTCAAGCGATTCTCCTGCCTCAGCCTTCCAAGTAGCTGGGACTACAGGCATGTGCCATCACACCCAGCTAATTTTTATATTTTTAGTAGAGACAGGGCTTCGCCATGTTGGCCAGGCTGGTCTTGAACTCCTGACCTCAGGTGATCTGCCTGCCTCGGCCTCCCAAAGTGCTGAGATTATAGGTGTGAGCCACTGCGCCCTGCCAAAAGCTGCTTCTAAAACATGGCTGGCTCCAAACTTAGAAGCTCTATTTTTAATACGACAAGAAGTTTTTGTTCATTTTTTAAAATGTGCTTCACAAAAAGAAATGAGCAAATGAATTGAAAAAGGAGCTAAAAGAAATTTGATTGGACTGTGGGAATTACCTAACAGTAATTCCTATACTTCAGTTCCAATTTGCTTGGTTAGTGGTGTTGTGTCATCGACACAGTGATGTGAACAAAAGAGGAATTTTAAAGGCATTAGACCCCTACTAGGCCTACCAAAAAGATACAATTGTTCACAACATATTAAAGAGATTTGCTATGTAATGTATACTATTGATATGCTGTTCTTTACGGGCACTCCAAATATAAGCACAGGAAGTTCTCTGTAACCAGCTTTACCAGGAACGTGGTGGCAGTTAGATTTCACAGAACTAATGCTTATAAAAGGCAAGAGGTATTGTCTAGTTGTGGTATGTATGACATTTGGATGGCCTGAAATCTTTCTGTCTTCAAAAGCTGATCTTCAGTTAAGCAAGATGAATAAACTCTAAAGATCTACTGTACAACATTGTGCCTATAGCTAGTAATACTATATTGTACTCTCAAAAATTTGTTAAGAGGGTAGATCTCTTGTTAAATGTTCTTACCACAATCAAATAAAATTTAAAAAGCTGATGTTTGGAACAGGAAACCAAACACCGCATGTTCTCACTCATAAGTGGGAGTTGAACAATGAGAACACATGGACACAGGGAGCGGAACAACACACACTGGGGTCTGTTAGGGGATGGGGAGCAAGGGGAGGGAGAGCATTAGGACAAATACCTAGTGTATGCAGGGCTTAAAACCTAGATGATGGGTTGATAGGTGCAGCAAACCACCATGGCACATGTATACCTATGTAACAAACCTGCACGTTCTGCACATGTATCCCAGAACTTAAAATAAAAATAAAAAACTGATGTTCAGGCAGTGGTAAAGTTTCTCTTAAAACTCACAATTCCCACTTCTGGGATACCAGAGCACATTGACTAGGACAGAGGAAGTCATTTTACTTCTACTGTTGCCCAGGAATTATGCCAAATGTGTGCAGATTCCTATAAACCTCAGTCCTTTGGACAAGTAGAGTGAATGAATCAAACTCTAAAATTAAACTACTTGGCCAAGATTTAGTAATCTAACACGTTAAAATGGCTTAGAGCTTTGCCACTAGCCTTATCAAAAATTAGAGTGACCCCTGCAAGTAAGCATAGTATCTCTCCCTTTGAACTTATGGTTGGCAGGCCTATGAACTTGGGTCTGAGACCATGTTCTGTTCCCAATTTAACTGAATCCTCTCATAATAATGTTCAATAGTTAAAAGGCCTCTTTTCCCTAGAAACCCTGAGACTTAAAGTCATAAGGACTTGCCTGAGTCAGTCTGCCACCCTTATAAAATAGTAGACTTCATCCACATAAAGGTATTTCAAAGGAAAGACAGGTTGTCACACCATTGGGAGAGACCCTTTCAGGTGCTGCTGATCACTCATACTGCTATCAAAGTGAAGGAGAACCATAGCTGGATTCATGCTTTCTATGTGAAGCCAGCACCACAGGAGGATTAGACAGTTGTTCCCACAAAGAACTTTGCTAGAGTAATGGATATTGGTACTGAACTCAACTGAAAAGAGGTATTCTTTATTTTTTTTAAAAAATTTTCATACACAGTATCACTCTGTCCCCCAGGCTGGAGTGCTGGAGTGCAATGGTGTGATCTTGGTCACTGCAACCTCCGCCTCTCAGATTCTAATGATTCTCTTGCCTCAAAAAGATGTATTCTAAAAAATTGATTGCTATTCTCATAGTACTACTCAGGCAGAGGTTATTTGAATCACCACAATAAAGAATCACATTTATTGGAAAGCAAACATTATTATTACACCAAATTTCTGCACTCCCAGTAATGGTTCCTCCAACTACATATTTCCAATGGGCTCTAAACTGTACTCCCATTGTGGATATGCTCTGGATTATTGGCTGAGTACAAGTGAGATCATCCTCATTAGTAATTTTTGATAATAACAACGTTAAAGTAATTAGTATGCATCCAGGTACTCAATTTCTAACTTTAACACAAAAATGTTTTATTAACTGGCTTGATTGAAAGAATGACATAAAAAAGAAAAATATCTGATTAACAGATGAACAGAAATCCGGCACCTACAGATTACTAGCAACCACAAAAGACAGATATAGTGTCACTACTAACATTGGGAGGCAGATTTTCTCCAGTATGGGTGGATAAACAAAGGTGGATGCCTGTTATTTATAGAGATTTAGCTGACTGTTATATAACTATTTAGACCAATGGAAGAAATGGCCCATAGGATGGATTTTTTCCTTAAGGCTTAAAACACTGAAGTTGGCTGGACATAGTGGCTCACACCTGTAATGCCAGCCCTTTAGGAGGCCAGGGCAGGCGGATCGCTTGAGCCCAGGAGTTTAAGACCGACCTGGGCAACACAGCGAGGCCTCATGCCCTACAAAAATATAAAAATTAGCTGGGTGTTGTGGTGTGTGCCTATAGTCCCAGCTACTTGGGAGGTTGAGGTGGGGGAATTGCTTGAACCCAGGAGTTTGAGGTTTCAGTGAGCTATGATCATGCCACTGCACTCCAGCCTGGGCAACAGAGTGAGACCTTGTCTCAAAAAACAAAACAAAAACAAAAAAAGAAAACACGAACAAAAAACCAAAAACCAAACACAAAGCAAATTAAAGTTGTGCACATTAAACACTAGAAGTTCAATCCGTACTCTAAAATCAGTGTCTTGTAAGACTTTTAACTAGATGATGGCCGTGGATTTCTTTCTACTTCTCATCTTAAAACAAAGTTATTTAGGAAGATGGAGCAATCACTGAACAGCCTAAATTACCATGTAAATATGATGTTACTCATGTAATTGATGGAAACTCAGGAGAAATTTATTAGGGCATCGAAGAAAAACTCTTAATTAAAAACTGAAATTAGCATGGTTCTGAGTTAAGCTACTCTATAGGCTTGGATTGGGCAAGACTTCATGAGGAACTACAAAATATTGCTCCATAGTTAATCATTTGAAAGTGCAAGCAATAAAGAAATCACAACAATTTGTAAAATTAATGTATGAATGAAACATTTTTTCGTTGCTAATTAAGACTTCGGGCTTCTGCCATCTTTTCAGCCTCAGCTGGATAGGCACAGAGACACTTCTGAAAGGAACATAATGGTGGCTGCCCAAGGAGAGCCCCAAGTCCAGTTCAAATTGGCATTGGTTGGTGATGGTGGTACTGGAAAAACTGCATTCATGAAATGTCATTTGACCAGTGAATTTGAGAAGTGTGTAGCCACCTTAGGTGTTGAGGTTTATCACCTTGTGTTCCACACCAACAGAGGATCTATTAAGTTCACTGTATGAGATACAGCTGGCCAGGAGAAATTTGGTATACTGAGAAATGGCTATTATATTCAAGCCCAGTGTGCCATTATAACGTTTGAGGTAACATCCTGAGTTATTTATAAGAATGTGCCTAACTGGCATAGAGATCTGCTATGAATATGTGAAAACATCCTCATATTGTATGGCAACAAAATGGATATTAAAGATGGGAAACTGAAGGAAACATCTATTGTCTTCTACTGAAAAAAGAATCTTCAGTATTATGACATTTCTGCCATAAACGCCAAAAAGTAACTACAGCTTTGAAAAGCCCTTCCTCTGTCTTGCTAGACAGCTCATTGGAGACCCTACCTTGGAATATGTTGCCATGCGTGCTCGTGCCTCACCAGAGGTTGTCATGGACCCAACTTTGGCAGTGTAGTATGAGCATACTCTAAATCAGAGATTGCTTAGACAACTGCTCCCCCAGATGAGGATGATGACCTGTGAGAATGAAGCTGGAGCCCAGTGTCAAAAGTCTAGTTTTATAGGCAACTGTTCTGTAATGTCAAGTGGTACACTGTGTGTGCCACTTTATTATCTAGCTAAGGGCAACATGTGCTCCATCTGTGGGATGCTGAAGGAGATGAATGGGCTTTGGAGTGAATGTGACAGTCTAAAAAATATCTTCATTGTTTGGACCTGCATATTTAGCTGTT
The DNA here is from genome assembly GCF_002776525.5 of Piliocolobus tephrosceles. NCBI lineage: Eukaryota > Metazoa > Chordata > Mammalia > Primates > Cercopithecidae > Piliocolobus > Piliocolobus tephrosceles. Next base: position 17,728,804 of record NC_045445.1, read on the forward strand.
TGGGAATGCAATTGATTTCTTCTTGAGTTTCAAATGTAAGACTGCTACTGTCACATCACAATATTCAGTTGTGCCTAACTGGCATAGAGATTTGGTATGAGTATGTGAAACATCCTTATGTTGTTCAGTGGGGAAATTTTGTTTGTTACTGTCATTGCCATTCCTTTTTGTTTAGAATCAGAATAAAAGTGTATTTCAAATATCTTTAAAAAATCTAATTTAACTATTCAGCATTAGTATAATATATTCAAAGGTTTTTTCCCCAAGGCAGATAAAATTTCTAAAAATTTCACTTTCTACAAATTTAGTAATTCTGATGTTCTATCATGCTTCTAATAATTGTTTTGCTTTGTATTTTACTACAGATTTGCTGATTTTAGATGGCTACAACTGCCCAGAGAAAGGGAAAAAAAACACAATAAAGATAACTAAAAAAATTTTCACGTTACTATTTTATAGTAATACAGGCAGGAGATTGTAAGGACAGATACAAATTAACAATAAGAGGCTTAGTTACCCCAGTTGAAAATAAGGCATGAGATTTCTCTCCCCTCCTTTTTTCCAGAACATTTATTTGAGAAAACTTACAATTGTAAGTACTTTCTCCTCTCTTTTAAATGTGCATAAATCCTTTTGCAGACTAAATAGGTCTTTTGCCATCTTTGTGACCCACAAATATCTTTCTCAAGAATGGACCTAAGAGTCATCTCTTTGAAATGTAAACATCAAGGGAGAAAGCACCCTCATTTCCCAGTTCCTGTGGGAGGGTAGCAGCCTAACTTTGGTCGCCATCTTACTCCAAGTGTCAGAATCACTTCCTGTCCTAAAGATATGAGAATTTTATTTTTCCCCTGGATAAAGCCAATTAGCTAACACAATGGTAATGGTAACCTGGTGTCTTAGTCTGTTTGTGCTATTATAATGAAATACCACAGACTAGGTAATTTATAAACAACAGAGATTTATTTCTCATGGTTCCAGAATCTGGAAAGTCCAAGATAAAGGAATGGACAGATTTGGTGTCTGGTTGTTACTGGAAATGAGTCCTGATCCAGACCCCAAGAGAGGGTTCTTGGATCTTGTGCAAGAGAGAATTCGAGGCAAGTCCATAGAGCAAAGTGAAAGCAAGTTTATGAAGAAAGTAAAGGAATAAAAGAATGGCTACTCCATAGGCAGGGCAGTCCTGAGGGCACTGCCCATTTTTATGGTTATTTCTTGATTACATGCTAAACAAGGGGTAAATTATTCATGCCTCCCCTTTTTAGACCATAGAGGGTAACTTCCTGATGTTGCTTTGGCATTTGTAAACTGTCATGGTGTTGGTGGGTGTGTAGCAGTGAGGATGACCAGAGGTCAGTTTCATTGCCATCTTGGTTGTGGTGGGTTTTAGCCAGCTTCTTTACTGCAAACTGTTTTATCGGGAAGATCTTTGTGACCTATATCTTCTGCCAACCTCTTATCTCATCCTGTGGCTAAGAATGCCTTAACCTCTTGGGAATGCAGCCCAGTAGGTCTCAGCCTTATTTTACCCAGCTCCTATTCAAGATGGAGTTGCTCTGGTTCAAACGCCTCTGACATGGGTGAGGGCTTGATCTCTGCTTCCTTGTTGCTGCATCCTCTGTTAGCCCAGAAAGATCCATGTTGGACTTCTACAGAACTTTAAGATAATACCTGTGTGTGTTTTTTTTAAGTCACTAAGATTGTAGCAGTTTGTTACTGCATCAATAGAAAACTAATAGAACAAGGTATTTCCCAACAACTGAGTGCAATTCTATGGAGAAGGTTGCAGTTATAAGCTGTTAGCAGCAGCACTCCCAGGAACTGGAGGGTGGGTGCACTCGTCATTAAAGGGTTGGCAGTGTCCACTTTAGTAAATCTGCCTAATTCTGGGATGCACTTTAAGGAAGGCTACTGTTTATGATTTTGGTTGCTTTTTTGTTGGTTTGTTTTGGTTCTTTTTAGAGAGCTTTTCCTTACCTGAAGGTAAAAAACATATTCTCTTACATGTTCTTTAAATACATTTTTAGTTGGGTTTTAGACATATAAAGATTTAATCCATCCCTTCCAAAATTTGTGTACGTGTGTGGTAGGAGGTAGAAATTTACCTTTTTCCAGATGATAGCAAATTATCTCAATTTCATTTATCGAGGAATCAGTCTTCTTTCCCTATTGATTTGAAATATTATGTCTATCATAAACCAAATCCACAAATGCACGGGTTAGTTTCTGGGCACTAGTGATTTGCTCATCTAATCACAAATCAGCACCACACTTATTTAATTATTATAACTTTACAGTATGACTTCGTATCTTATGAGTAAAATTTGTTCTCTTTATCTTAAAAAATTGTCTTGGCTTTATGAGGGGGTATTGGTGATGTTGACTCCATCTCATTTAAATATATATATGTAAATATATATGTAAACAGCTTTATTGAGATGTAATTTACACACCATACAATTAACCCACTTAAAGCGTACAATTCAGATTTTTAGTATACTCACAGACATGTGCCAGCATTGCTGCAATCAACTTTAGAAACCCTGTACCAAATAACATCCTATGAAGAAACCCTGAAAGAAATTCCTCATTCTCCCCTCCCCCTGAGCCCCTGGCAACCTCTAATCTACTTCCTATCTCTATGGACTTGCCTGTTCCAGATAATAAATAAAAATGGAGTCATACAGTGTGTGATCTTTTGTGTCTGTCTTTTTAACATAATACTTTAAAGGTTCATTCATGATGTAGCCTGTATTGGTACTTCATTCATTTTTATGAGTAAGTAATATTCCATTATAATGATAGTGACTGGAAGCAGCCAAATGCCTAGGCAGATAGAGGTGGGTCCCTGGTGAAACCCCACCTTCAAACCCAAAACAGCCTGAAACCCGGGGCCCAGAGTGAGAACTTCTATTCCTGTTTGCCTGCTCTCTCCTGATTGGTTCTTTCTGAATAATGCCTTTTAACCAATTGAATGTTGCCTTTTCCAGTACTACCTACAGCCCGCCCTGCGCACATCCTGTACCTAAAAAGACCCCAGACTCAGTCAGTAGAGAGAAAGAGATGGCCTAACTTCAGGGAAGAGACCTCCTGACTTCGGGGAAGATGACCTTCTCTTCCCATACCCTTTCCAGCTCTCTTCTCTGCTGAGAGCCATTTTAATTGCTCAGTAAAATTCTCTACCTTCACCATCCTTCAGTTGTCGGTGTGACCTCAGACGTGCACCACCACACCCAGCTATTTTTTTTGTATTTTTAATAGAGACATGGTTTCACTATGTTGCTTAGGTTGGTCTCGAACTCCTGATCTCAAGTGATCCGCCCTCCTCAGCCTCCCAAAGTGCTGGGATTACAGGTGTCAGCCACTGTGCCCAGCTGACATTTGATTTTTGACAAAAGTACCAAAACAATTCAATGAGAAAAGATAGCCTTTTCAACAAATGGCAGTGGAACAATTGAAGATCCATTTACAAAAAAGGAACCTCAAACTAAACTTCACATCTTATGCAAAAATTGATTAAAAATGTATCACTAACCTAAATGTAAAACATAAAAAGCATAGGAGAGAATTCTTTTCTTTTTTTTTTTGAGACGGAGTCTCGCTCTGTCACCCAGGCTGGAGTGCAGTGGCACGATCTTGGCTCACTACAAGCTCCGCCTCCCGGGTTCACACCATTCTCATAGGACAGAATTCTTAGGATTTAGGACAAGGCAGAGTTTTTAGACTAGACACCAAACATATGGTCAATAAAAGGAAAAATTGACAAATTGGACCTCATAAAAATTAAAAACTTCCTCAGCAAAAGCCTGTGTGGAGAGGATGAAAAGACAAGCTACAGACTGGCAGACTGGGAGAAAATATTTGCAAACCCCATATCTGACAAAGGACTAGTATCAAAATTCCATGAAGAACTCTCAAAACTCAACAGTAAGAAAACAATCCAATTAGAAAATGAGCAAAATATATAAACAGACATTTCACTGAAGAGGATATCCAGATGGCAAATAAGCACATGAAAAGATGTTCAATATCATTAGCCATCAGGTAAATGGAAGTTAGAATTATAATGAGATATCACACATGTATCAAAATGGCTAAAGTAAAAAATAGAACACCAAATGCTGGCCAGAATTTGGAAAAACTGATCACTTGTATGTTGTTGATGGGAATGTAAAATTATACAGTCACATTGGAAGTAAATTCGATGGTTTCTTACAAACCTAAACATGCAACTATCACACAGCCTACCAATTTCACATTTGGGCATTTATCTCAGAGAAATAGAAACTTAATGTGTACACAAAAACCCATTATTCATAATAACCAAAAGCTGAAAGCAACCCCGTATATCCTTTCGTGGGTGAATAGTTCAATTAACTGTGGTACGTCCATATGATGGAGTACTACTAACCAATAAAAATGAATGAACTATTGACCCATGCCTTTTCAACCATCATGTGACCTTCTCAATATCCAGCTAATGAACTTCCTTTGTAATTAACCATCCAGAGTCATCTCCTCTTGCTTGCAGCTAAGAAAACTGATTGATACAAAGAGAAATAAATGTAAGAGGAAACTACAAGAAACAAGAAGTAGAATTCACTGAATGCCTTGTTAAGGTTTATAGTTGCCTAAATAACCAAAGCCAAAAAATGATACCATAGATAAAACTAACAGTCAGGTGATAGGCTGAGAGAAGATCTTTTCAATGTGTAAAATTGGCAAAAACTAATATTCAAAATTTAAAAGGAATTCTTCAAAAACTACCTGAAAAGACTGGCAACACCATAGAAAAATGGGCACAAGGCCAGGCACAGTGGCTCATTCCTGTAATCCCAGCATTTTGGGAGTCTGAGATGGGTGGATCACTTGAGGTCAGGATTTTGAGACCAGCCTGGCCAACATGGCAAAAACTCGTCTCTACTAAAAATACAAAAATTAGCTGAGTGTGGTGGTGGGTGCTTCTAATCCCAGCTACTCAGGAGGCTGAGGCCAGGAGAATTGCGTGAACCTAGGAGGCAGAGGTTGCAGTGAGCTGAGATCACACCACTGCACTCCAGCCTGTGTCACAGTGCGATACTTTGTCCCAATAAAAAGAAAAATGGGCAAAGCACTTGAATAAGCAAATCACATAAGGGGAAACCAAAATGACTAAACGTGTACGAAGAGAGGCTCTACCTCACAAGTAATCAGAGAAATGCAAATGAAAACAACAATGAGATATAAGTCTGGACCCATCACATTGTCAAAAGTAAGTTTAATGATCAAGTGGTTGTGAAAATATGAGAGGATGAGAGCAAATCCTTGGATTCTGCTAGTGTGAGGTTAAACCTGTGCAGCCATTCTGATGAGCAATCTGGCAGTGCCTAGTGAAATTAAGAATGTGTGCAACCCAGAGCAATTCGACAGGGGAAAGGAAAGTCAGTTTAATGGAGGGTACTTGAAAAACTGCATATTTATATGGAAGTTAAACTAGATCTTTGACCTCCCTACTCAATACAATACACAAAATAAATTTGAGAGAGATTACACACTTAAAGGAAAAACTAAAGCTATAATGCTCTGGAAGAAAACAGGAGAATTTCTTTTTTTTCCTTTTCTTTCTTTTCTTTTCTTTTTTTTCTTTTCTTTCTTCTTCTTTTTTTTTTTTTTTTTTTTTTTTGGGACAGAATCTCACTCTGTTGCCCAGGCTGGAGTGCAGTGGCAAGATCTCGGCTCACTGCAACCTCCACCTACTGGGTTTAAGCAATTCTCCTGCCTCAGCCTCCTGCACAGCTGGGATTACAGGTATGTGCCACCACACCTGGCTAATTTTTATATTTTGGATAGAGACGAGATTTCACCATGTTGGCCAGGCTGTTCTCAAACTCCTGACCTCAAGTGATCCACTCACCTCAGCCCCCCAAAGTGTTGGGATTACAGGCGTGAGCCACCGCCCAAGGCCAAAAACGGAAGAATTTCTGTATGACCTTGGGATAGTCAATGACTACTTAGAGGACACACAATACACTAATTGCAGAGAAAAATAATGGATAAATTGGACTTCATCAAAATGAAAAAATGAATGCTCATGAAAAGATACCTTAAATAAGCAAGCCAAACACTGGGAGAAATATGTCTTTTTTAATTTTAGTTTTTAATTTTTGTGGGTACATAGTTGGTATACATATTTGTGAGTTACCTGAGATATTTTGATACAGGCATGCAACACATATTAATCACATCAGGGTAAACAGGGTATTCATCACCTCAAATATTTATCATTTGTGTTTGAAATAATCCAATTATACTTTTTAAGTTATTATTATTTTGAGACAGGATCTCACTCTGTCGCCCAGGCTGTAGTGCAGTGGTGTGATCATGTTTCACGGCAGCCTTGACCTCCTGGGTCCAAGCGATCCTCCCACCTCAGCCTCTCAAGTAGCTGAGGCTACAGGTGTGTGCTATTACACCCAGCTAAATTTTATTTTTGTAGAGACAGGGTCTCCCTATGCCCAGACTGGTCTTGAACTCCTGGGCTAAAGCAATCCTCCCACCTTGGCCTCCCAATGTGCTGAGATTACAGGCATAAGCCACTGCACCAAGCCTCTTTTAGTTATTTTAAAGTGAACTATTAAATTATTTTTTGCTATAGTCATTCTGTTGTGCTAGCAAATACTAGGTCTTATTCATTCTTTCAAACTATTTTTCTGTATTCATTAACCATCTCCCCTTCCCCCTCCAACTCCTGTCCTAGCCTTTGGTAACTATCCTTCTACTCTCTATCTCCGTGAGTTCAGTTATCTTAATATTTAGCTCACTGGGAGAAATATCTACACTACAATGCACCTGACAAAAGTTTTGTATTCAAAATGCATGAAGAACTCCTAACTCAATAATATAAACAGAAACCAACTTTTAAAAAAGGGCAAAGCATTTAAACGCATTTCTGAAAGAAGATATGTGAATGGCCAATAAACACATGAAAAGGTGCTCGACGTTGTTAGCCAACAGCGAGATTAAAATTACAACTACTATGAAATATCACTACACACAAGAATAGCTAAAAGCAAAAAGAATGAAAACACCAAATGTTGGCAAAGATGTAAAACAACTGAAATTTTCATATATGCCAATAGGAGTATAAAATGATACAATCACTTAGGAAAACTGTTTGACAGTTTCTTAAAAAGTTAGACATGTATATATTTTACAGCGCAGCAATCCTACTTCTAGGTATGTATTCCATAGAAATGAAAGCTTAAGTTTACAAAAAGTCTTGTATAAGGACAATCATAGCAGCTTTATTCATAAGGGCCCCAAGCTAGAAACAGAGCAGATGTCCCTCACCAGAAGAATATATAAACTATGGTATATTCATACAGTCAAATGCTACTCACCGATAAAAATGAATAACTACTGATGTATGCAACATGGATGAAGTTCAAAACTATCAGGTTGAATGAAAGAGATCAGGTAAAAAGAAGTACATACTATAAATTCCCATTTATCTGATGTTATGGAATAGGAAAGACTAACCTATAGTGATAGAAATCAGATCAGTGGTTACTTCAGTCGGGAGGACATGGGATTAACTGGGACAGGGCATGAAGGAACTCTCTGGGGTGATGGAAAAGTGCATATCTTGATTTGAGTTACCTGAGTGAGTGCATTTGTGAAAACTGGTTGAACTGTACTTTCAGATCTGTGAATTCTGCTAAATGTAAATTATATTTCATTTTTTTCAAATACAAATATAAAACCTACTGTTAGAATACACCTCAACCTCACAGTAGTGGTTACCTGGGTAAAGGAAGAGAGTAGAAGGAACTAAAGTGAATGCCTTACGTGTACTCATAACTTGAAATGAAGAGAGAGAGAGAGTGTGTGTGTGAAAGGGAGAAAGAATGCATGTCTCATGAACTTGCTCTAGTATTCCTCCTAATTTTTTTTTTTTTTTTTTGAGACATGGTCTTGGTATGTCATCGAGGCTGGAGTGCAGTGGCGTGATCTCAGCTTACTGCAACCTCTGCCTCCTAAGCTCAAGTAATCCTTCCACCTCAGCCTCCCAAGTAGCTGGGACCACAGGCGCATGCCACTGTGCCTGACTAAGTTTTGTATTTTTTGTAGAGATGGGTTTTTACCATGTTGCCCAGGCTGATCTTGAACTCCTGAGCTCGAGCTATCTGCCCGCCTCAGCCCCACAAAATGCTGAGATTACGGGCCTGAGTCACCGCACCCGGCCCCTCCTACCTGCTTTGTCATTCCATCTCATTCTGCTTTCTGGCTCATTTTACTCAAGCTTCCCACTGAATGTTGGTGTTCATCATCATTTTAGCTTCTGTCTTTTGTCATCTGAAAATACCAATGTTGCTTAAAGTGGATCATAATCTCTTGGGTTGCTTGCTAAAAATGCAGACTGTACCTACCTCATAGGGCTACTTGGGCAACTGCATGAAATAATGGTTATACAATGCTTAAAATGGTGCCTATGACAAAGTCAGGACTCCCCTAAACGTTCTGTATTATTATTATTATTATTATTATTATTATTATTATTAGTTGTTGTATTATTGAAACAGAATATTGGAAGTTTGTGGTGGGGAATTTTCTTTTTTTTTTTATTTTACTTTAAGTTCTGAAATTTTCTTTTTTTTTTTTTTTATTTTACTTTAAGTTCTGGGATGTCTATGCAGAACGTGCAGGTTTGTTACATAGGTATACATGTGCCATGGTGGTTTGCTGCACCTATCAATCTGTCATCTAGGTTTTAAGCCCTGCATGCATTAGGCATTTGTCCTAATGCTCACCCTCTCCTTGCCTCCCACCCCCAGAGATTTTTCATTTTTATTAAAATCTTCAGGTGATTCTGATGCATATTAAGTTTTGGAACCATGGAAGAACATACTCCCTAAGGAATCTCATTCATATACATGACCTCAACTACTACTTGTATGGAAATAACTCACAAAACACATTTCCAGATATTTCTCCTGAGTTCCAGATTCTAGTATATCCAATTTCTTCTGGATACCTCCATTTGGATAGCCCATAGATATACTACAATTGACAGATTTGAAAACATACTCAGAGTCTTTCCCTAGACCCCCTTTCCCTTCTTTCCCAGGCCTACTCAATGGCAGTTCTGCATTTCATTCAGCTGAACCAGAAAGTAAAGAATCATCTAGACTCTTCCTTCTTTCTTCCCATTCTACATCCGTTTGCTGACAACATTCACTTTTTTTGATACCCATTTCCTGTCAAGCCTACTCCCTTTATCAGTCTGGGTTTTTGTTTCCTCATTTGCATCTCATGGCTGCAGCCCAGGTCCTCTTCTCCCTTGCCTGGATTGTGGCAACGGCAGTCAAATTGGTCTCCCTCTTCCCAGAATATCACCAATTCTATGCCACTCCTTTTGGGGGTGCATGAATTAAAGCTATATATCCTATGAGTCTCAAAGTACTTTATTCTTGTGCAAACACCATGGCATTTCTTTTCCCTGCTTACAAAAGTAACACTTTCTTATGACAAGCAATAGGCAACACAGAAAGATATAAAGAATAGAATAATAAAGTTAGCTGGGCATGGTGATGCACACCTGCAATCCCAGCTATTTGGGAGGTTAAGAGTGGAGAATTGCTGGAACCCAGGAAGTGGAGGTTACGGTGAGTCAAGATCATGCCACTGCACTCCAGCCTAGGTGACAGAGTGAGAACCTGTCTCAAACAAACAAACAAACAAACAAAACAAAAAACACAACACAACAAAATAGAATAATAAGCAATCATAATACTACCATGCAGAGATGAGTATTACTAACATTTTGTTTATATTTATTTATTTATTTTAGAGACAGACTCTCACTCTTGTTGTCCAGGCTGGAGTGCAGTAGCACAATCATAGCTCATTGCAGTGTTTCTATTTTTATTTTTAGGTTTTTTTTTTCTTTTTTTTTTTGAGACGAAGTCTCGCTCTGTCGCCCAGGCTGGAGTGCAGTGGCCGGATCTCTGCTCACTGCAAGTTCTGCCTCCCGGGTTTACGCCATTCTTCTGCCTCAGCCTCCGGAGTAGCTGGGACTACAGGCACGCGCCACCACGCCTGGCTAGCTTTTTGTATTTTTTTAGTAGAGACGGGGTTTCACCGTGTTAGCCAGGATGGTCTCCATCTCCTGACCTCGTAATCCGCCCGTCTCGGCCTCCCAAAGTGCTGGGATTACAGGCTTGAGCCACCGCGCACGGCCAGATTTTTTTTTTTTTTTTGAGACGGAGTCTCGCTCTGCCACCCAGGCTGGAGTCCAGTGACGTGATCTCGGCTCATTGCAACCTCCTCCTCCCAGGTTCAAGAGAATCACCTGCCTCAGCCTCCTGAGTAGCTGGGATTACAGGTGTACACTATCATGCCTGGCTAATTTTTTTGTAATTTTAGTAGAGATGGGTTTCACCATGTTGGCCAGGATGGTCTTGATCTCCTGACCTCGTGATCCACCCACCTTGGCCTTCCAAAGTGCTGGGATTATAAGCGTGAGCCACCGCACCTGGCTTTTATTTTTTTATTAAAGGATAACTTGCATACTGTAAATCTTAATGAATTTTTACATATAAATAGACTTGTGTACTCATCACCCAGAATACTGCCATCAACACAGACAGTGCCTCATGCCCCTCCACAGTCTATACCATCCACCAGAAAGAATCACTATTCTGATTTGTATCACTGTAGATTCGTTTTACCAGTTTTTGAACTATATCTGCTTGGAATTATACAGTATTTACTCTTTTATGTCTGTCCTCTTTTGTTCAAAATTATATCCATGAGATCAATCCATGTTGTTGGTCATATCAGCAGTTCATAACTATTAACATTTTGATGTATGTCTTTTCAGAAGTTTTTCTATACACACTCAGACACTAAAATAGTTTCTATGTTATGACCTTTTTCTCCTTTTCATGTCATACAGGAATGTATCATCTTACAATTGTTTTGTCTGGGTTAAAAATTCAATACATTCTTACTGTATAAAATGAAATGCTACTGAAATACATAATTTAAAAAGAAAAAGTCTCCCATAATTTCCTAACACCCACAATAGCACTAACATAGAGGAGGTCATGGACACTTTGGCATTTATCATTCATTCAACAAGCTTTTATTGAATGCCTTTTATGTGCTAGGCATTTTTTGACACTGAGGGTATAGCAGTAAACAAAACAAAGCCCTAGCTATCATGAAACTTACTTTATAGTGGGAGCTACTAACAAATAAACAATTAAATATGTAATGTAATATCAGGTTAGTGATAAATGCTATAATGATGTTAAAAAAAAGAGAGAAGGAGTGATGGTGGATTTTCAATAGTATAGTCAAAAAGAAGGCTTTTGAAAGAAATAATATTTTATGAACAGAAAGAAAAGGAAGTGCAGGCCAGGTGTGGTGGCTCACGCCTGTAATCCCAGCACTTTGGGAGGCCAGGGCGGGCAGATTACCTGAGGTTGGGAGTTCGAGACCAGTCTGGCCAACATGGTGAAACCCCATCTCTACTAAAAATACAAAAAAATTAGCCAGGTGTGGTGAGAACCTGTAATCCCAGCTACTCGGGAGGCTGAGGCAGAATTGCTTGAGCCTGGGAGGCAGAGGTTACAGTGACCTGAAATTGTGCCACTGCACTCCAGCCTAGGCGACAGAGCAAGGCTATGTCTCAAAAAAAAAAAAAAAGGAAAGAAAGTGCAAAGGCCCTGAGGTTGGGACCTGCATGCATGCAAGGAGGCCAGTGGGTCTGGAACAGACCAACCAAAGAGAACTATAGTAGAAAATAGGGTTTGACATTCTGGACATAGGAAGAGGCAAAGATTTCATGATGAAGATACCAGAAGCAATTGCAACAAAAGCAAAAACTGACAAATGGGATCTAATTAAACTAAAGAGCTTTTGCACAGCAAAAGAAACTGTCAACAGAGTGAACAGACAACCTGCAGAATGGGAGAACATTTTTGCAAACTGCATCTGACAAAGGTCTAATATCCAGCATCTATAAAGAACTTAAACAAATTTACAAGAAAAAAACAACCTCATTTAAAAGTGGGCAAAGTACATGAATAGACACTTTTCAAAAGAAGACATACGTGCGGCCAAGAAACACATGAAAAAAACCTCAACATCACTGATGATTAGGGAAATGCAAATGAGCACCACAATGAGATATCATCTCACACCAGTCAGAATGGCTATTATTAAAAAGCCAAAAATAACAGATGCTGACAAGGTTGCAGAGAAAAGGGAGTGCTTATACACTGTTGGTGGGAGTGTAAATTAGTTCAGCCATTGTGGAAAGCAGTGTGATAATTCCTCAAAGAGCTAAAAACAGAACTACTATTCAACCCAGCAAACCCATTACTGGTAGGTACCCGAAGGAATAGAAATCATTCTGTCATACAGACACATGCACGTGTATGTTCATTGTAGCACTATTCACAATAGCAAAGACGTGGAATCAATCTAAACATCCATGAATGACAGACTGGATAAGGAAAATGTGGTACATAGACACCATGGAATACTATGCAGCCATAAAAAGGAACAAGATCAAGTCCTTTGCAGGAGCATGGATGGAGTTGGATGTCATCATCTTATGAAACTAATGCAGAAACAGAAAACCAATACTGCATGTTTACATTTATAAGTGGGTGCTAAATGGTGAGAACACATGGAGACATGGAGAGGAACAACAGATACCGGGGCCTAGTGGAGGATGGAGAGCAGGAGGAGGGAGAGGATCAGAAAAAAAAATGACTAATAGGCACTAAGCTTAATATCAGGGTGATGAAATAATCTGTACAACAAACCCCCATGACACGAGCTTAACTATATAACAAACCTGCACATGTACCCTTGAACTTAAAAAAGATTGAAAAAAAAAAAGAAAAGAACACTTGAAAGTAGGCAAGGGTCAGATATTGTAGGGCCTAGTAGTCTGTCTAAGTCCTTTGAATTTTATTCTAAATATGATGGATCTATTCTAAATATGATGGAAAGTTCCATATTCTAAATATGATGGAGAGTTGAGAGCAGGTGAAGGAGATTATCTCATCTGTGTTTTAAAAGAATTATTCTGGCTCCTGTGTAGAGAATAGACTGCATAAAGGAAAGAATAGAACTGGGTACCCCAGGTGAGGAGTTATTGGCAGTGATCCCGGTGAGAGACAATGTGGTAGGCCAGGGTAGCAGCAGGGGAGGAGGTGAGAGGAGCATTGGTTCTGGACTTGTGTAGAACTGACAGGACTTGTTCGTTGCCCTGATACAAAGTGTAAGGAAGAGTATACAAAGTAAGAGGAAGTGAAGCACAACTCCAAGGTTTTTAGACTTGATGATTTCAGTATTCACATGGATCAATCAAGCCTCCTTGCCTCTCAGTTCCTTTAAGAAGAACTGGCTTGATGCATGCATTGGGCGAAAAGGTTAGGTGCCCAATTTGGGTCATATGGAGTTTGAGATTAGATCATCCAAATGGAGATAGTGAGTGGGCAATGGAAATATGAGTCTAGAGTTCAAAGTAGAGGTCAGGGCTGGGGATTTACTGCCATGAAGCTGGATGAAATCACCCAGGGAGTGAATGGAGATAGAAAACTGAAGCTGCCCAGGGCCTGAGTCCTAGAGCATTCCCATATTTAATAACCTGAAAGAAGGGGAGAAACTGGCAAAAGAGACAAACAGAAACCAAGGAGGCCAAAGGAAAACTGTGTGGAGTCATGGGAGCCAAATGAAAAATCTGTTTCAAACAGAACCACTGCTATGCCATATTATTCCTGTGTGAAAATAAAACCATACAAACAAAAAGCCCTATCTGTTCCTCAAGTAGAAGAAAATAATTAATATTCTATTTATTTTCCAGTAAGAGTGGTTACAAAACCCACATACTCATTTTGTATAAATTGTACAAATCAAATATTGAACACATAAGTATAGACAATCCCAAAATTTAATCACAATTAGCAACTCAAAGCCACCAGGATATAATAATTTATTATAAAATAATTTCACATCTTGCTTTTATCAAAACAAAATTCTTGATGGCGGTTTCAATGCTTGCTTGCTTGCTTGTCACTATAAATGACAGTCCTTCTTTCTTTTAACACTGTACATATTAAGTAGTTCTTAATAAATTTTAATTTTGGGAAGCTATATTCTTTAATGGTGGTCATTGTTGACAAAATTAATATATCCTGAGAGCTCATGAGCTATTTGGAAATGTACTGATAATTATTGCTGCAAATATGTTGCAGCACTTCAACAAGAGTCTTAATCTTTTTTTTATTTTTTATTTTTTAAGACAGAGTCTTGCTGTGTCACCCAGGCTGGAGTGCAGTGGCATGAACAGGGCTCACCACAGCCTCAACCTCCTGGGCTCAAGCAATCCTCCCACCTCAGTCCCCCAAGTAGCTGAGACCACAGGTATGTGCCATCACATCTGGCTGGTTTTTAATTTTTTGTTTGTAGAGGGAGGGTCTCCCTATGTTGCCCAGGCTTGTGTCAAACTCCTGGGTTTAAGTGAGCCTCCTGCCTCGGCCTCCCAAAGTGCTGGGATTACAGGCACAAGTCACATCTGGCCTAGAGTCTTACTAGATTTTAGTAATCAACTTTTTAGTTCCAGATTTTAGTTCCTCACACATTAAAAATCATCAGTATCACACTCCATATATATTTTCATCAGTCATTTCAATTGTAAAATTTTTGTAGATGTATTTGTTAATTTTATTATTGGTTTATATTTATATTATTATTTTATAATAATTAAGTTTTATATGTTGTTTAGAACACTGTAAAGGCAATTGTACTTGGCTGAATAATGGTCCCCTAAAGACATCAGTTCCTAATTCCTGGAACCTGTAAATGTAACTTTATTTAGGAAGCAGATTTTTGCAGATGTAATTAAGTTGAGGATTTCTTTTTCCCCCCCAAGAGAGGGTCTTGCTGTGTTGCCCAGGCTGGAGTGCAGTGGCACAATCTCGGCTCACTGCAACCTCCACCTCCTGAGCTCAGGTGATTCTCCCACCTCAACCTCCCGAGTAGCTGGGACCACAGGTGCCTGCCACCTTGCCTGGCTAATTTTTTGTATTTTTGGTAGAGACGGAGTTTCACCATGTTGCCCAGACTGGTTTTGAACTCCGGGGCTCAAGCAGTCTGCCTGCCTTCACCTCCCAAAGTGCTGGGATTACAAGCATGAGGCACCATGCCCAGCCCAAGTTGAATCTTGGGCTTAGAAGGTTATCCTGGATTGTCCAAGTGGGACATAATGCCATCACAAGTGTCTTTATAAGGAAGAAGCAGGAGGGAGACTACAGACACACAGAGGAGGTACTGTGAAGACAGACACAGATTGTGGCTACAAGCCAAGGAATGCCAGCAGCCACCAGAAGCTGGAAGAAGCAAGGAATGGATTCTTTCCTGAAATCTCTGAAGGAAGCATGGCCCTACTGACAGCTTGATTTCAGACTTCTGGCTTCCAGGAGACTGTGAGCGAATACATTTCTGTTGTTTTAAGCCACTGAATTTGTGGTAACTTGTTATAGCAGTCATAGGAAATGAATACAGCCATTATAATCTTTATTTTAAATTTTTCCTTTAAATATGACATTTTATTTACTTATCTATTTCAATTTGAAAGCATGTACTGTTTATTAACTGACCAGATTAGAAAAATAATCACAGTAGACACCTTAGTTCATTCTTCTAAGAAGCCTGCTGATCTGATCCTCCCTGTTGCCAGCATCTCCACCTTCTACAAAATGGGAGGTCTTTTTCTTCATTCCACCTCGTGGAGAGGATAATTTGAAGGGCCACATGAAGTTATTTGTTTCTTTGAAGCATTTTCCAACAGTATAGATCTCATTAACAAGATCATCCCTGCAGATGATACTGTATTTACCAAGAGATCGAGCAATCAAAGTGTTATCTGTCAAGGCAACTCATTTCTTTCTTTTTTTTTTTTCAGAACCCCAAACATCGGTTTACAAAAGGAGCTTTTGTCTATTTTTTTTAAAATTTCATGCCACATTTTATTTATTTATTTATTTTTTTATTATACTCTAAGTTCTAGGGTACATGTGTACAACGTACAGGTTTGTTACATATGTATACACGTGCCATGTTGGTGTGCTGCACCCATTAACTTGCCATTTACATTAGGTATATCTCCTAATGTATATCTGCTATCCCTTCCCCCTCCCCCTCCCCACAATAGGCCCCAGTGTGTGATGTTCCTCTTCCTGTGTCCAAGTGATCTCATTGTTCAATTCCCACCTATGAGTGAGAACATGTGGTGTTTGGTTTTCTGTTCTTGCAATAATTTGCTGAGAATGATGGTTTCCAGCTGCATCCATGTCCCTACAAAGGAAACAAACTCATCCTTTTTTATGGCTGCATAGTATTCCATGGTGTATATGTGCCACATTTTCTTAATCCAGTCTGTCACTGATGGACATTTGGGTTGATTTCAAGTCTTTGCTATCCTGAATAGTGCTGCAATAAACATACGTGTGCATGTGTCTTTATAGCAGCATGACTTATAATCCTTTGGGTACATACCCAGTAATGGGATGGCGGGGTCAAATGGTATTTCTAGTTCTAGATCCTTGAGGAATTGCCACACTGTTTTCCACAATAGTTGAACTAGTTTACGGTCCCACCAACAGTGTAAAAGTGTTCCTATTTCTCCACATCCTCTCCAACACCTGTTGTTTCCTGATTTTTTAATGATTGCCATTCTAACTGGTGTGAGATGGTATCTCATTGTGGTTTTGATTTGCATTTCTCTGATGGCGAGTGATGATGAGCATTTTTTCATGTGTCTGTTGGCTGTATAAATGTCTTCTTTTGAGAAGTGTTTGTTCATATCCTTTGCCCACTTTTTGGTGGGGTTGTTTGTTTTATTCTTGTAAATTTGTTTGAGTTCTTGGTAGGTTCTGGATATTAGCCCTTTGTCAGATGAGTAGATTGCAAAAATTTTCTCCCATTCTGTAGGTTGCCTGTTCACTCTGATGGTAGTTTCTTTTGCTGTGCAGAAGCTCTTTAGTTTAATTAGATCCCATTTGTGAATTTTGGCTTTTGTTGTCGTTGCTTTTGGTGTTTTAGACATGAAGTCCTTGCCCATGCCTATGTCCTGAATGGTATTCCCTAGGTTTTCTTCTAGGGTTTTTATGGTATTAGGTCTAACATTTAAGTCTCTAATCCGTCTTGAATTAATTTTCGTATAAGGAGTAAGGAAAGGATCCAGTTTCAGCTTTCTACTTATGGCTAGCCAATTTTCCCAGCACCATTTATTAAATAGGGAATCCTTTCCCCATTTCTTGTTTTTGTCAGGTTTGTCAAAGATCATATGGCTGTAGATGTGTGGTATTATTTCTGAGGGCTCTGTTCTGTACCATTGGTCTATATCTCTGTTTTGGTACCAGTACCATGCTGTTTTGGTTACTGTAGCCTTGTAGTATAGTTTGAAGTCAGGTAGCGTGATGCCTCCAGGTTTGTTCTTTTGGCTTAGGATTGTCTTGGCAATGCGGGGTCTTTTTTGGTTCCATATGAACTTTAAAGCAGTTTTTTTCCAATTCTGTGAAGAAAGTCATTGGTAGCTTAATGGGGATGGCATTGAATCTATAAATTACCTTGGGCAGTATGGCCATTTTCATGATATTGATTCTTCCTATTCATGAGCATGGTATGTTCTTCCATTTGTTTCTGTCCTCTTTTATTTCACTGAGCAGTGGTTTGTAGTTCTCCTTGAAGAGGTCCTTCATATCCCTGGTAAGTTGGATTCCTAGGTATTTGATTGTTTTTGAAGCAATTGAATTGAACTCAGCTCTCCACTAAGCGGACCTAATAGACATCTACAGAACTCTTCACTCCAAATCAACAGAATATACATTCTTCTCAGCACCACATAGCACTTATTCCAAAATTGACTGCATAGTTGGAAGTAAAGCACTCCTCAGCAAATGTAAAAGAACAGAAATTATAACAAACTGTCTCTCTGACCACAGTGCAATCAAAGTAGAACTCAGGACTAAGAAACTCAATCAAAACTGCTCAACTACATGGAAACTGAACAACCTGCTCCTGAATGACTACTGGGTACATAACGAAATGAAGGCAGCAATAAAGATGTTCTTTGAAACCAATGAGAACAAAGATACAACATACGAGAATCTCTGGGACACATTTAAAGCAGTGTGTAGAGGGAAATTTATAGCACTAAATGCACACAAGAGAAAGCAGGAAAGATCTAAAATTGACACCCTAACATCACAATTAAAAGAACTAGAGAAGCAAGAGCAAACACATTCAAAAGCTAGCAGAAGGCAAGAAATAACTAAGATCAGAGCAGAACTGAAGGAGACAGACACAAAAAACCCTTCAAAAAATAAATGAATCCAGGAGCTAGTTTTTTGAAAAGATCAACAAAATTGATAGACTGCTAGCAAGACTAATAAAGAAGAAAAGAGAGAAGAATCAAATAGACGCAATAAAAAAATGATAAAGGGGATATCACCACCAACCCCACAGAAATACAAACTACCATCAGAGAATACTATAAACACCTCTATGCAAATAAACTAGAAAACCTAGAAGAAATGGATAAATTCCTGGACACATACACTCTCCCAAGACTAAACCAGGAAGAAGTTGAATTCCTGAATAGACCAATAGCAGGCTCTGAAATTGAGGCAATAATTAATAGCCTACCAACCAAAAAAAGTCCAGGACCAGACGGATTCACAGCCGAAGTCTACCAGAGGTACAAGGAGGAGCCCTTCTGAAACTACTCCAATCAATAGAAAAAGAGAGAATCCTGCCTAACTCATTTTACGAGGCCAACATCATCCTGATACCAAAGCCTGGCAGAGACACAACAAAAAAAGATAATTTTAGACCAATATCCCTGATGAACATTGACGCAAAAATCCTCAATAAAATACTGGCAAACCAAATCCAGCAGCACATCAAAAAGCTTATCCACCATGATCAAGTGGGCTTCATCCCTCGGATGCAAGGCTAGTTCAACATACGCAAATCAATAAACGTAATCCAGCACGTAAACAGAACCAAAGACAAAAACCACATGATTATCTCAATAGATGCAGAAAAGACCTTTGACAAAATTCAACAGCCCTTCATGCTAAAAACTCTCAATAAATTCGGTATTGATGGAATGTATCTCAAAATAGTAAGAGCTATTTATGACAAACCCACAGACAATATCATACTGAATGGGCAAAAACTGGAAGCATTCCCTTTGAAAACTGGCATAAGACAGGGATGCCCTCTCTCACTACTCCTATTCAACATAGTGTTGGAAGTTCTGGCCAGGACAATCAGGCAAGAGAAAGAAATCAAGGGTATTCAGTTAGGAAGAGAAGAAGTCAAATTGTCCCTGTTTGCAGATGACATGATTGTATATTTAGAAAACCCATCGTCTCAGCCCCAAATCTCCTTAAGCTGATAAGCAACTTAAGGCAACTCATTTCTCATTGATTTTTCCATAACCACGCTTGTAGATTAGGTCATTCACTGACTTCAGCTTTGGGTACCCCCATGCAATATATGGTTTTTCAATCATCAACATGTTAATTGAATCCTTGTTGAGCTTCTCAAAGGTTCCATTGAAGAAAGCAAAGAAGCTGCAACACCTTTCGGACCTTTGGGCTCAGAGCATTGCTACCTCTGATCCTGATGATAAATGCCAATTTGGGTTTGCGGGTACATAGAAAGTTGCCAGCTTTTCTTGCCATCCTAGCTATTTTGATTTCAGCTCTGTACATTTGTCTATATTCCTTGTGACAGTGCTTCATTTTTTTCATACAAAAACTTCCTCCTTGCCTTTCAAAGCATCTTTTGAGCAAACTTCTTTCTCAGGCTCTGCGAAATTCCTCCACTTTTTCTTAAGGGTTTCCGGAACAGCAGGAAACTTCTCTTTGACACCCTATGGTTTCAGCCAGAAAAGAGCTAAATATGATATTTTATACAATGCTTCTTTTTGTTTTGAGACGGAGCCTTGCTCTGTGGCCCAGGCAGGAATGCAGTGACATGTGATCTTGGCTCACTGCAACCTCTACCTCCCGGGTTCAAGTGATTCTCCTGCCTCAGCCTCCTGAGTAGCTGGGATTACGGGCATGGGCCACTATGCCCAGATAAGTTTTGTATTTTTAGTAGAGATGGCATTTCACCATGTTGGCCAGGCTGGTCTTGAACTCCTGACCTCAGGTGATCTCCCTGCCTTGGTCTCCCAAAGTGCTGGGATTACAGGCGTGAGACACCGCGACCGGCCAAAATGCCCATTGACCCCGACGTGATAGGAAGGATTTTTTTTCTTTTTCTAACTTCTTTTTTTTTTTATTTTTTTTTTTTTTTGAGTGAGACGGAGTCTCGCTCTGTCACCCAGGCTGGAGTGCAGTGGCCGGATCTCAGCTCACTGCAAGCTCCGCCTCCCGGGTTTACGCCATTCTCCTGCCTCAGCCTCCCGAGTAGCTGGGACTACAGGCGCCCGCCACCTCGCCCGGCTAATTTTATTTTTTAGTAGAGACGGGGTTTCACCGGGTTAGCCAGGATGGTCTCGATCTCCTGACCTCGTGATCCGCCCGTCTCGGCCTCCCAAAGTGCTAGGATTACAGGCTTGAGCCACCGTGCCCGGCCTCTTTTTCTAACTTCTATTTTAATAATAGGTTCAGCGAGTGCATGTGTAGGTTTGTTACATAGGTAAATTGCATGTCACAGGTGTTTGGTATACAGATTATTACCCCAGGTAATGAATATAGTACCCAACAGAATACCATTCTCAACATAGGCCCCGGCAAAAATTTCATGGTGAAGACTTCAAAAGTAATTGCAACAAAAACAAAAATTCACAAGTGAGATCTAATTAAACTAAAGAACCTCTGCACAGCAAAAGAAACTATCAACAGGGTAAACAGACAGCCTACAGAATGGGAGAACATATTTGCAAACTATGCACATGTCAAAAGTCCTAATATCCAGAATTTATAAGGAATTTATATAATATTTTAAAATTTGAATTTGAAATTGATCATAGATTGGTTCTATGGGGTTATATAGATCATATATGGGCTCAGATATACAGTTGAAATGAATTGTCTTTTGCCTTTTTCTAGTGTTTCTATGTTGGAGAAGTGGTGTCAATTTTAAGAGACCCTACAATTTGTTTAGCATTATTAATAAATTTTTCTTAAATAGTACATTCAGTTTTTGTCAACTAATTTCCAACTTCTTTCAATGCTTTAAGGAGAACCTGTACTTGGATGATAAATAGCCTTTTCAATTGTGATGACATGCCAAAAACTGAGCTCCTGATACTCACCAAACTGGCTGTTCCTCAAAGAACTGAGAAAATAGGATGTTGAATTGATCGTGTTCAGTCATATTGAAATCACCAGTCTGAAATCCCTGAGTTCTTAAACTTAGAGTCTTTGAATTATAAAAATGTTAAGATATCTGTGATTGTGAATAGCATTGCTTTTTTAAGGCTCTTGTGCAACGGACAACCTGAACCTCTTTTCTGCACAGAAAAGCGCATTACCTACAGTGTCAGAGAACATGGATATTTAATGACATTTATTATGCATATTAGAATGGCATCTGTGAGGGGAATAGTGTTTGTGAATGAAGGGAAAAAATGGGAGGAGAGTTTTTATATGTATGATAAACTGAGTGGTATGATCAATTTAACCTGCATCTGAAGTTGAGGAAACATCTAATGAATATTCAGGAAACGTCTAATGAATATTCAGTAAAAAGAGCTGCGTTTCTAGTCTTTTTTTTTTTTTTTTTTTTTTTGGAGACAGGGTCTCACTCTGTCACCTGGACTTGTTTTGACTCACTGCAACCTCCGCCTCCCGGGTTAAAGACATTCTCCTGCCTCAGCCTCCCTAGTAGCTGCGATTACAGGCGTGAGCTGCCATGACTGACCATTGTATTTTTTTAAATAAGGACAATTAAGCATCTATTTTTACAAAGGGGATCAGACCATATGTGCTATTTTGCAATTTGCTTTTTAAACTTAGTATATTTTGGATATCTTTCCATGTCAGTACATGATTTATATCATTCTTTCTAGAAGCTGCTTAAGTATTTGATTTGATAGGTGCATTATAATTTAAATCAATGCTCCATTGATATTTGATTTTTTTTAAAAAAAGTATTTTGTGTATTTATTATTTTACAGCAGAATGCCCAACATAGAGCAATATTGCAAATATTCAACTGTGCAAAAATAGTATGTGGTGGTTTAGTACAAGTGGGACTGCTTTAAAAAAATTCTGAAACAAAACTTGAGGGTACCATAAGAAACATTTAAACTAAGTGGTTTCTAGATCTGCTTAGCTTCAGATCTGTCCTCTGTAGACCTATAATGATGGTTGCTGCCCCCGACCATGATCAATATACAGAATAATCAGTTCCAATGATCAAATGTGATCACAGCGGGTCTCCTTCTCTATATCTTTCTACAGACATGTCTACAGACATGATCTGGCCTGGGTAAAAGGACAATGGAACTTTCTCAGTGGTTGAAATAATAAGCATGGTACATATTCTCATGATTCTCTTGGTTCTCATTTCTAGTTAGATTGCACTTAGATGGCTTCTTCAGTTTGTCATAAAGAATGAGCATTCCACCAATGCCCCTGAGAACACTGGACTATGCATCTTTGTTAAAGGCTTTTCCACATTCATCTTTAAAATCTTCAACCCACAATATATGAAGGTTCCATTATGTGTGATGTCAATTCTTTGTGATCAGACTGCATCATCACCTACCCCATCGTGGTATGGAGTAGGGAAGAGAACACGCTGGCCATCCAATTTGGTGATTTTACACAACAGTCTTCTATGCCTTTGAATTTTTTTCACTTGGCAGGTTTCCCAGTATTCGTTGCCCAGTGGGTTCTGGCAAAACCTAAAGAGTAGGAAAAGCTGAAAATGACTCCTGATGTACCACCAGAGGCCAGATTGTCAGCAAAATGCCTCCAGAACCCAAGTTGCCCCTCCAGAAGAAAAGTATTCACTTCTCCTTGGGAAAGCAGAATATATAATCCTCTATGCTTTTGTACTGTTTGTCAGAGGCAATATTTTTACACACACATTGTACCTCTGGCATTGTGAGACCACTGGACGTCTTTCATTTCAAGAATATTATATAAATGAAATCATACAGCGTATAACTTTTTGAGACTGGCTTTTTTTACTCAGCATAATTCCCTTGTGATCCATCTGAGTTGTTGCATATATCAATAGTTTATTCCTTTTTAGTCCTGAGTAGTATGCCATGATATGCATGTACCACAGTTTGTTTAACCATTTAACTATTGAAAAGCTATTGTACATTATGTAAAGTGTACAATTCAATGGCTTTACTTGTATTCATAGAATTGTCCATCACCAAATCAATTTTAGAACATTCTTGTTATTGCTCCCCTTCCCCCTTAAAACCCTCATACCTATAAGTGATAACTTATTTCCTCTCAACACTCACCCCAGTCCTAGGCAACTGCTGTTCTACTTTTATGTTGTTAGGGGTTTGCCTATTCTGAATATTTCATATAAGTGGAATCATACAATATATTATCTTTTGTGTCTGACTTCCTTCATGTAGCATGTTTTCGAGGTTCATTCAAGATGTAGCATGTATCCATACATCATTAATTTTTTATGACTAATATTCCATTATAACATTTTATTTATCAATTTATCAGGTGATAGACATTTGAGTTGTTTTCAATTTTTACTGTTATGAATAATGCTGCTGTGAGTACTTGTATATAAGTTTTTGTGTGGATATATGTTTTCATTTCTCTTGGAGTGGAATAACTGGGCCATATGGTAACTATGTTTAACATTTTGAGGAACTGCAAACTGTTTTCCACAGCAGCCCCATCACTTTACACTCTCACTAGCATTGTATGAGTATTTCAGTTTCTCCACATTCTTGCCAACAGTAGTTATTGTCTGTCTTTTTTATTATTGCCATCCTAATGGGTATGAAATGGAATCCCATTGTGGTTTTGATTTGCATTTCTCTGATTGCTAAAGATGTTGAGCATCTTTTCATGTGCCTATTGGCCATTTGTACATCTTCTTTGTAGAAATGTCTACTCAGGCCGAGGCAGGCGGATCACAAGGTCAGGAGATCAAGACTATCCTGGCTAACATGGTGAAACCCCATCTCTACTAAAAATACAAAAAAAAAAAAAAAAAAGTAGCCAGGCATGGTGGTGCGCGCCTGTAGTCCTAGCTACTAGGGAGGCTGAGGCAGGAGAATAGCATGAACCCGGGAGGTGGAGTTTGCAGTGAGCTGAGATAGTGTCACTGCACTCCAGCCTGGGCGACAGAGTGAGACTCCGTCTCAAAAAAAAAACAAACAAAAAATCAGAAAACAAAACAAAACCAACAACAACAAAAAAACTCAAGAAATGTCTACTCAATTTTTATCCATTATACTTATTTGTCTTTTTATTATTATTTAGTTATAAGAGTTCTTTATATATTCTAGATACAAGTCCCTTATCAGATATATGATTTCCAAATATTTTCCTTCCATTCTGTGGGTCGTCTTTTCACTTTCTTGACGGTGTCCTTTTGATATGGTTTGGCTGTGTCCCCACCCAAATCTCATCTTGAATTGTAGTTCCCATAATCCCCACATATCATGGGAGGGACCTGGTGGGAGGTAACTGAATCATGGGGGCAGTTACTCCCATGCTGCTGTTCTTGTGATAGTGAGTGAGTTCTCACGAGATCTGATGATTTTATAAGGGGCTTTTCACCCTTTTGTTTGGCACTTCTTGCTGCCACCGTGTGAAGAAGGACATGTTCACTTCCCCTTCTGCCATGATTGTTGGTTTCCTGAGGCCTCCCCAACCACGCTGAACTGTGAGGCAGTTAAATCTTTCCTTCATAAGTTACCCAGTGTTGAATATGTCTTTATTAGCAGCATGAGAATGGATAAATACACCTTTGAAGCACAAAAATTTTAATTTTAGTGAAGACCAATTTATCAATTTTTTTTCTTCTGTTGCTTGTTGTGTTGGTGTTATATCTAAGAAACCATTGCCTAAGCCAAGTTCACATAAATAGTCATTCTGAACTATAAGGTGACAAGCTAAGTATGGCAAGGAAGCAGGAGAGTAGAATCCTGGGTCTCTGATGATTACGAAACTGCATTTTAGGCTTGGAAAGCCAAATTCTACATTTATTTTACACAAGAGTGAGATAAAGTATTTCATTTTTAAAAATGAAGACCCTCTGTTCCTTAAAAGACACCATAAAATGAAAAACAAAGATATAAGAAGATATTTGCAAACACATATAAATGACATAAATTTCATATCTTTAACGTACAGCAAACTTTCACAAACCAATAACAAAAAGACAAACAACCCAATAGAAAAATGGGCGGTAGGAAGGAGTATCTCACAGAAGAGGAAACATATATGGCCAATAAGCATATTAAATGCTCAACCTCATTTGTAATCATAGAAATGTAAATTTCATACCCACGAAATAACAAAATTTTAAGTCTGAAATATCAAATGTTACCTATGACATGGAGCAATGGGAAATCATACCCTGCTTGTGGGAATGTAAATTTGTATAATCATTTTAGAAAAAAAAATGATTTGGCGATACCTATGAGGTCAAGGAATTGTAGTGGGAGTAACAAGCAAGCTGGAAAGATGGTAGTTTTTTAAGAAAATATAATGTTGGGCCAGGCGCAGTGGCTCATGCCTGTGGTCCTAGCACTTTGGGAGGCTGAGTCAGGTGGATCATGAGGTCAGGAGTTCGAGACCAGCTTGACCAACATGGTGAAACCCCATCTCTACTAAAAATGTAAAAAAAATTGGCCAGGCCTGGTGGTGTGCGCCTGTGGTCCCAGCTGCTCAGGAGGCTGGGGCAGGAGAATCGCTTGAACCTGGGAGGTGGAGGTTGCAGTGAGCCAAGATGGCGCCACTGCACTCCAGCCTGGGTGACAGAGCGAGACTCTGTCTTGAAAAAAAAAAAAAAAGTAATGTTGGAATTCATGACTTACGAGACAGAGAAATTTGTGTGATAAAAAAGTACAAGGTGTAACCTTCCAAGAGGTTAGCTAAAGTGGAGAGGAAGTATACATTTAAGATAATAAGATGTATCCGTTGGTGTCCAATCAGAACATAGACACTACATAGTAATTTTTTTTTTTTTTTCTTGAGACGGAGTCTGGCTCTTGTCACCCGGGTTGGAGTGCAATGGCACGATCTTGGCTCACTGCAAACTCTGCCTCCAGGGTTCAAGCGATTCTCCTGCCTCAGCCCGCAGAGTAGCTGGGATTATAGATGCCCCACATGCCTGGCTAATTTTTGTATTTTTATTAGAGACTGGGTTTCACCGTGTTGGCCAAGCTGGTCTTGAAGTCCTGACCTCAGGTGATCCGCCCACCTTGGCCTCCCAAAGTACTGGGATTACAGGTGTGAACCACCGTGCCCAGCCTATTACATAGTAATTTTAACAAGAAAAGTTTAACATAAAGAATTAACAATAACAGGGGATTGGAGTATTGAAGGATTGGCTCGTAATAAGTGAAGGAAACTCTGAAAAATATGGGATAGCAGATATAAATAGCAGACAATATAAAAATAATGTGTAATGGCTGATACCTCTAGAGCTGTGATAACCCTCCTCTCCACCTGAGATCCAGGCTTTATTGGAGAAGTTGCTCTGGTGCTGAGTTGGTGGAACTTATTGGACATATATTCTCTGGAACTTGCTGAAATATACCCCTCTACGGTGCTGGTTCACATGGAAGGTGTCTCATCAGAGATGCTTTGCTGCCTAAACACTCAAGGGTAGTGCCTAGGGAGGCTGCTACCTGCTGTTTGTTGGAAAAACCAGTGCTGCAGTAGGTAGACAATAGGAAAGCTGGGAGCTCGGCAGGAGCTTGTGGAGTGAGCACACAGAAAACAGGAAGTAAAACCCCTTCTTCCTGCAATGTCTCTCCACCACTGCCTATTGATAAAACTTCATATCATGCCAGCTGGCAAAGTCAAAAATATTTCAAGGCCCCAGGTCCATTTTCACAGAATAGGCATAAAGGGGAAATGAGAGGTAATAAATTGATTACAGGTTGAGAAGGTCAAGGAATTGAGAGGTCATGATGTTGGATTGTTGTTCTTGTGGATACTGAAATGACCCAAGTGTTGGCAGAAATTAGAATGGGGTAGAAGGTTAGAGACCAATAAACTCATTTCTCTAAGTGTGACCTTGGTCTATCTGCATCAGAATCAAGTGGGATACTTTGAAAACACAGATTCCTTTATCCTACTGCAGATCGTCTGAACTAGAGTATCTGGGAAGAGAGCTCACAAATATTCTTTTTAAGTAAGTGCCTTAGTAGATTTGAAATGAAAGAGAATCAGTTAGTAACATTTTAAACACAAAAAACTAAATAGTAAAACAGGTACCAGTGTACCCAGCATTCAGTCTTAACAAATGTTCACATTTGCCTTATTTCCTGAAGATCTTTTGATTTTTCATGAAATGTTACCTATTTTAGCTTACGTTCCATGCTTACCTTCCTTTCTCCTTCATGCCTCACAGGAGATGATCATATGAACATTGTTTTCTGTCAATCACTGCTTTAGGCAATAGAGAGCCTTTGAGGGTTTTTGAACAGAGGTATTAACACTAGAGGAGTTTTTGGAAAATCAACCCAAATGTGCCTTGTTAGAGAGTTCATTAGGATGAGAGGATGGAAGTGGGAAAGCCCTTGAAGAGGCAGGTTCAGTGGCCCAGAGGGTGTGGTACCAAGGATCTGAGGTAGGGTGAGAGAGCTTTGCTTCTTCTTATCATGCTCTTGTGTGAAGCCTGCTCTTTGTGTTGCTGTGACCCCAGTCTTTGAATTCCCCCTCTCCCCACATTCCCTCAGTTCTTCAATTCCTTTCTATCTTCATTTGAGTCCCTAACCAGCCTGGGTTTCGTGAGTACCCATTCCACCTATATGCTTGCCACTGCCCTGGAATTCCTAGATTTGTTGACATTTTAGCACACCAACTGTAACTTCCAATCTTTATATAAACAGAACTGGTTCTTTTGCCTTGAGGCAGTGGCCTTGCCATTCTGATATACTTTATTACTCATAGTAATATTTGCTATAGTGAGTGTCCAAAACGAGGCCGAGTTTTATCCAGATGACCTTGGTGAACTCAAGCCTGTTTTGGAGGAGGCTGGGTTCACAAAATTTACTCAGGCTTTGTTCTTCATCAGAAGATATAAGTGATACCTCAATAATACTGCCAGATTTTGTTTGTCTGTAGAGTAAAATTTTGATGAGCAATTGTGAAAACTGTTCAGATGACATATAAAAATGTGTTTAAGTTCGTCAGATTTGGGAATTTTATTTATCAACAAATGGATTCTGTTTTTATTTCCATTACATAGATTTGGCCATGGGTCAACATCAGTGAAAACTTTTGATTGACTATACTTATTTTGCTTAAGTCACAAATACATCAAACAAACCTTGTTACAGAACTATGGACAGACACAATAACATGAATGAGTCCGAAAATGATGATGTTGAGTTAAAGAAGCCAGGAAAAAGATAGTACCATACTGTGTACTTCCATTTATATAAGATTCTTGAAAATGCAAACTAATCTATAGACACTGAAAATAGATTGGTGGTTGCCTGGGATTTGGAGGCAGAGGGGAAAGAAAGAATTGAAAGGGCACAAGGAAGATTTTGGGGGTGATGGAAACGTTTATCTGGATTGCATTTGTGTGATTGTATCAAAGATGTATGTATATGTCAAAATTCATTAAATCATATATATGCAGTTCCTTATGTGTCAGTTGCAGCTTAATAAAATGGTAAAAATCATTAACGAGAAAAAATATTTGTTTTAAGTCATTTAAACTAACCAACAAACAAAAAATCCTTGCTATAATCAGCTACTGTCTATATCAGGGACGCCATCTGAATACATTCATTTATTCATTCATTCATTCAATCAACATTTTTAAACATCTACCATGTATACCTGGCAGTCTGCTGGTAACACAGTGTTAAATAAAACAAACAAGACCCCGAGTTTAGGAAGCTTACATTCTGGTGGAGGAGTCAGATCATCATATCAACAAGTGATAATAGTCAAATGTGACAAGTGTTCTGACAGAGCAAGAAAGGGCAGCTTTGAAAATTTTTAGTAGGGTTATCTAAGCTGATTCTTTGGTAGTAGATGCCTGAAGCTGTGTTGAAAAGAATTCTGAGGCTTACCAGGAAAGAGCTATAAATGATCTGATGTCTCCCATGCTTGAGGAGAGGTAATCATGGTAAGTGCCACACATTTGCCAACATAGAGTTATACTATTAAAGTTGGCCTTATCATAAATTTCCCAGTAGTATGCCTATTTCAAGTGGTTCTGAAAATGTTTGAGAATGATGAAGATCTCTTGTTATAGACTGTTTTTTTTTTTTTTTCAGAGCAGTATTTTGAGTGCAAAGTGTTTTTTTGTTGGGGAAATATGAATCTTCCACATTGTAGTGTAGATAGAGGACAAGTGCTCTTTTGTTCTCAAACATTCTATTTTTTCAAATGTATTTTACCCACTTATGTGACTGAGTCTGAGCCTTTGCTTAGGGTGCTGCAGCTGGATTATGTAGTGGAACCAGGTCCAGAAAAAGAATTGCTAAAGAATGCAAGTAAACAGGATGTCAGATGTTATCCTTAGCCTATTTCCCTAAACATAGCTTTTTGGCTGCAAAGTAAAATGCCATTCTTCTAGCTTCTGCTTATACACAGTGATGGCTGACAGCAGGCACAATCTTCGTTTGCTTGGCACGTTGTCACCATGCAACTCAACGTGTTTTGCAAGGAATCATCGTGACACACCATCTCTGGGAGATAGTATGAGGACATCCGGTTATTTCTTGGAAGAATTTTCTGCCTACCTTCTTTGAGCCCTGTTGTGCCAGCGTATCTCCCCATGAGGCTCAGATCTGTCTGACCTAAGAGCCAGTTGGCATCGTCCTCCTAACAGAAGCCAGATTTTCACTGGGGCTAGACTATTTATTGACAGTGTTTTCCCAGACTGGCCCATGAGTGTCTCATTTCCAAGGTCCCCTGAAGTGCTGGCTCACCTCTGTTTCCCAAAGCACTTGCTTGCTTGTCTCTCCTCCCTCCCCAGCATCCTTCTCACTTTCTTCCCTTATAACTTCTTGCACTCTGTGTGCGTGTGTGTGTGTGTGTGCGTGTGTGCATGTGTTTTTCTTCTTCTTTTTTTGTCCTAATGAATTTGTTTTACAGCTTTTGAAAAGGAAAAACCAGTGTTATCCAGGATTGTTACATTAATTGTTATCTGTTTCCACATCTTGGAACGTGATCTCTGTGGTTTTAAAATCCCATATTTTGAGTGGGTCCCGCTGTTGTTTGAGAAAAGTTGCTTTAAACCTTTGCTCTGCAAGCACCCGAAGAGAACTCATAAAAAGGAAGACAACAGCAGATGCAATCGCGGATGTGGCTTAGTCCTTGCAGCTGCCCCAGAGTGCTGTTGGGAGTGTACCGTCCTCAGTAATGAATCCAGAAGAACAAATCGTGACATGGCTTATATCTTTGGGAGTTTTAGATTCCCCTAAAAAGACCATCTGTGATCCGGAGGAGTTTTTAAAGTCCTCTCTGAAAAATGGGGTAGTTCTGTGCAAACTGATCAACAGACTCATGCCTGGCTCTGTGGAAAAGGTAAGGGAAATTTGTAGTCTCTTTGGGATTGCTTATCACCAGAGAGCAGCAATCATGTAACTCTTGAGATTTTTCTATTTCCCAGGCCGTGGGAATCTCCTACTTTAATATTTTTCTAAGAGTTAGACATTCTTTCTTACTGTTTTTGTAGTTTGAAAATGTAAGAAAATGAAATGTTATTCTTTAGTAATTGGCCCCCAAATTGTAGTATAGGGAAAACCTGTGACACCACTGGCAATAGGCGACAAGGAGAGCACTCATATCACAAGTATGCTCTATCATGGAGATGCAAGTTACATCTCCTTGTGTACCGAGGACATGTTTTGAACTTGGGCTACTTACGAGTCTGTGGAAAAATGGAATGATTTATAACAGATCTTGGTGGTGTTTTTTGGCAGTTTGACTAAAATCAGTGTAGATTTCCTTTTACAAAAATCCATTGAAGGAGAGACTATATAGCAACTAAGAGAAATAATTCAAAATGTCACATAAAGTTTGTAAAAGCAATAGAAACCAGATATATGTTTCGAATGCAATGTGCGTTCAAAGTGAAACTAACTTTACTCTCTTTAAAACAATTCAAGATTTTTAATAGCTGGAAACCCATGATCACAAGAATAGATAATTTCTTAGGTAGGCACTTTAAGTAGCTTAAAGGTACAATTTTACATTTACTTTCTTAAGGTCATCATGGACTGTGAGTCTATCACTTTTGCCTTCATGAACCAGTTTGTATTTTTATTGAGCAAATAAATTTACTTATAGTTTCTTAAACTTGAGAATGATTAAATAGTGATAAAATGTAAAGAAATGTGATCAAATGTAGAGAACAGCCAAGGGGAAATATAATTTTATTAAATTATCAGGGGGAAGGAGGAGAGAGAGAGGTACCAGGGATTGCTTCCTTTCTTGAAAGAAGAACTAAGCTCAAAAAACTGTCTTGGTCTCCCTAATTTGCCATCAGCACGCTGGAATAGAAGGCATGAGAGAAAGCTTGTAAGTAGACACGACTTGCCACTAAAGGTTTGGTGACATTTGAAACAAAGATCGACCGTTTAGATTTTTGCATCACTTCCTTCAGTGGTTATTTCTCTTCCTGGATTGACAGCAGTGTTGCCCCACACCTTAAGAAGCCTGCTTTCTCTAGTTATCAGCAAATGGTGAATATACTTTGCTTGGCATGGGATGACAATCTCCAAGTGACATTTCACTGTGTTCCTCTAGTTTTGTCTAGATCCCCAAACTGAAGCTGACTGCATCAACAACATCAATGACTTTCTGAAAGGATGTGCAACCCTCCAAGTGGAAGTAAGCCTACCCCGGGTGCCTTCCCTGTTGTTACTGTTTTTTTGCTCTGCTAATCAAGATTGGTAGTAGAAGTACTTGGTTTATTTTCACTGTCATTGGCCACTGAGTTAAACAGAGGTAGCAGAGTGGTGGTCCCCAGTAATGGATTGCTAGTCTGTCTTTTCCAGAAACCAGTTCCAAGCAAAACAAAACAAAATCAAAACTCAAACAATGATGTCTTTTATATACAGCATCCAAGCCCTGTAAACAGGCTTCCAGTGACAGAGCTTGTGTGGGTGTGTTCCCCTACTAAGGGGGAACCAAAAGCAGGCCACTGACTGTTGGAGAGGGTCACTGTAATCCTCCCAAGTTGAGAAAAGAGGAAAGGCCATTGTTACTCCTTCCCATTAACACTTTAGAACAGAGGCCTTGAAAAGCTGAGAGAACTTGGCTCTGAGGTAGAAATTGTGTAGTAAATTTTGTTGCATTATTTTATATTATATGGATCCCTACAGTGTGTATAGGAAGTGTTGCTGAAAGGGAGTTGATACTTCCACATGTGCATCAAGTTGCTTAACTTCTCTGTGCTTCATTATTTTTATCTGTAAAATGGACATGCTAATAGCCAACTCATGGGATTGCTTTAAGAGTCAAATAAGGCTGGGCATGGTGGCTCATGCCTTTAATCCTAGGCCGAGGCAGAAGGATTGCTATAGCCCAGGAGTTTGAGACCAGCCTGGACAGTTTGGTGAAATGGTGACTCTACAAAAAATACAAAAATTAGCCAGGCATGGTGGCGTGTGCCTGTAGTCCCAGCTACTCGGGAGGCTGAGGTGGGAGGATCGCTTGAACCTGAGAGGTGGAGGTTGCAGTGAGCTGTGATCACACCACTGCACTCCAGTCTGAGTGACAGAAAGAGACCCTGTCTCAAAAAAAAGAATCAAATAAGATACTGCATAATAATTTAGGGTCAAGAGCTCCAACCTCATAAGATCTATGAGATAATTTATGTATAGTCCTTAACATAGGGCCTTGGGACAGAAGAAGTACTCTATATTAATAGATTAGCTTTAGTCATATTATCTGTGGATAAATAGTTGTGGTTTAAGCATGGACTCTAGTGCTAAACTTCTTGGGTTCAAATCTCAGTTCTCTCTTACTAGCAGCTTTGTGACCTTGGGCATGTTACTTAACTATGACTCTAGGCCTCAGTCTCCCGACCTACAAAATGGGAATAATAGTGGCACCTAACTCGTAGGATTCATGTGACCTGTTTTAAAAATATTATTTCAATAGTTTGAGGGGAACAGGTAGGTGGTGTTTGGTTACATGGATAAGTTACTTAGTGGTGATTTCTGAGATTTTGGTGCTTCCATCACTTGAGCAGTGTACACTGTACCCAATGTAGAGTCTTTTATCCCTCACCCCACTCCCACCCTTCCCCCTGAGTCCCCAGAGTCCATTATATCATTCTTATGCTTTTGCATCCTCATAGCTTAGCTCCCCCTTATAAATGATACCATATGTTATTTGGTTTTCCATTCCTGAGTTTCTTCCCTTAGAATAATGGTCTCCACCTCCATCCAGGTTGTTACGAATGCCATTATTTTGTTCCTTCTTATGGCTGAGTAGTATTCCATGGTGTGTGTGTGTGTGTGTGTGTGTGTGTGTGTGTATGCATATATATATTACATTTTCTTTACTCGTTGGCTGATGGGCATTTAGGCTGGGTCCGTAACTTTGCAATTGCAAATTGTGCTGCTATAAATATGTGTGTGCAAGTGTCTTTTTCATATAATGACTTCTTTTCCTCTGGGTAGATGCTCAGTAGTAGGATTGCTGGATCAAATGGTAGTTCTACTTTTACTACTTTAAGGAATCTTCATACTTAAGGTTTTCCATAGTGGTTGTACTAGTTTACATTTCCACCTGCAGTGTAGAATTGTTTCCTTTTCACCACATTCATGCCAACATCTAATATTTTTTAGTTTTTTAATTGTGGCCATTTCTGCAGGAGTGAGGTGATATCTCATTGTGGTTTTGATTTGCATTTCCGATGCTTAGTGATGTTGAGCATTTTTTCATGTTTCTTGGCCATTTGTATATGTTCTTTGAGAATTGTCTATTCATGTCCTTAGTCCACTTTTTGATAGGATTATTATTATTATTATTATTATTATTATTATTATTTTTTGAGACTGAGTCTCACTCTGTTGCCCAAGCTGGAGTGTAGTGGTGTGATCTTGGCTCACTGCAACCTCCACCTCCCCGGTTCCAGCGATTCTCCTGCCTCAGCCTCCTGAGTAGCTGGGATCACAGGCGCCCGCCACCACACCTGGCTAATTTTTATATTTTTAGTAGAGACAGGGTTTCACCATGTTGGCCAGGCTGGTCTCAAACTCCTGACCTCAGGTGATCTGCCCATCTCGGTCTCCCAAAGTGCTGGGATTACAGGCGTGAGCCACCATGCCCGGCCTATTTGTTTATTTCTATTATTTATTTATTTATTTATTTATTTTTGCTGATTTGAGTTCCTTGTCGATTTTGGATATTAGACCTTTGTCAGATGCATAGTTTGCGAATATTTTCTCCCACATTGTGAGTTTTCTATTTGCTTTGCTGATTATTTCTTTTGCTGTGCAGAAACTTTTTAGTTTAATTAGATCCCATCTATTTATCTTTGTTTTTGTTGCCTTTGTTTTTGAGTTCTTGGTCATGAACTCTTTGCCTAAGCCAATATCTAGAAGAGTTTTTCCAATGTTATCTTCTAGAATTTTTATGGTTTCAGGTCTTAGATGTAAGTCCTTTATCCATCTTGAGTTGATTTTTGTAGAGAGGTGAGAGATAAGAGATGAGGTGAGAGATGAGGATCCAGGTTCATTCTCCTACATGTGGCTTGCCAATTATCCCAGCACTGTTTGTTGATTAGGGTGTCGTCTCCCCGCTTTATGTTTTTGTTTGCTTTGTCAAAGACCAGTTGGCTGTAAGTATTGGGCTTTATTTCTGGGTTCTCTATTCTGTCTCATTGGTTTATGTGCCTATTTTTATACCACTACCGTGCTGTTTTGGTAACTACAGGCTTGTAGTATAGTTTGAAGTCGGGTCATGTGACGCTTCTAGATTTGTTCTTTTTGCTTAATCTTGCTTTGGCTATGTGTGTTCTTTTTGGGTTTCATATGAATTTTAGGATTGTTTTTTCTAGTTCTGTCAAGAATGATTATGGTATTTTGATGGGAATTGCATTGAATTTGTAGATTGTTTTTAGCAGTATGGTCTTTTTCACAATATTGATTCTACCCATCCATGAGCATGGGATGTGTTTCCATTTGTTTGTGTCATCTATGATTTCTTTCAGCAGTGTTTTGTAGTTTTCCTTGTAGAGATTTTTTCACCTCCTGGGTTAGGTATATGCCTAAGTATATTCTTTTTTTTTGCAGCTGTTGTAAAAGTGGTTGAGTTCTTGATTTGATTCTCAGCTTGGTTGCTGTTGGTGTATAGTAGTGTTACTGACATATTGATTTTGTATCCTGAAACTTTACTGAATTCATTTTTCAGATCTAGGAGCTTTTTGGATGTGTCTTTAAGGTTTTCTAGGTATGCAATCATATCATCAGCAAACAGTGAGAGTTTGACTTCCTCTTTACCGATTTGGATGCCCCTTATTTCTTTCTTTTGTCTGATTGCTCTGGCTAGGACTTCCAGGACTATGTTGAACAGAAATGGTGAAAGGGGGCATCCTTATCTAGTTCCAGTTCTCAGGAAGAATGCTCTCATATTTTCCCTGTTCAATATAATGTTGGCTGTGGGTTTGTCATAGATGGCTTTTATTACCTTAAGGTATGTCCCTTCTATGCTGATTCTGTGGAGGGTTTTAATCATAAAGGGATGCTGGATTTTGTCAAATGCTTTTTCTGCATCTATTGAGATGATCATGTGATTTTTGTTTTTAATTCTGCTTATGTGGTGTATCACATTTATTTACTTGGATGTGTTAAACCAAACCTGCATCCCTGGTATGAAACCCATTTGATCATTGTGTATTATCTTTTTGATATGCTATTGGATTCAGTTAGCTAGTATTTTGTTGAGAATTTTTACATCTGTGTTCATCAGGTGTACCGGTCTGTAGTTTTCTTTTTTGTTATGTCCTCTTCTGGTTTTGGTCTGAGGGTAATACTGGCTTCATAGAATGATTTAGGGAGGATTCTCTCTTTCTCTGTCTTTTGGAATAGTTTTAGTAGGATTGGTACCAATTTTTCTTTGAATGTCCAATAGAATCATGTGACGTTTCAATGAATTCAAATATGTGAAAAGGCCCCAGAAGAGTGCCTGGAATGTAGTAAGTATTCTTGGCGTGGTAGATATTATTATTAGCAATACTAGTAGCTTTGCCCCAGATAAACTTTGCTTCCTTCACCATTTTTCCTAAAGTTAGCCGTAGGACCAGGTTATATCTGACTCAAAATATTTTATTCCATTTTCCCCTATTGCCCAGTTTGCACCTCCTCTCTCAATCTCTGTTTCTTTCTCTCTCGCTGTTTATGTGTGGGTCTGAGTCTGTGACTTTTGAGGTTGGTGTGATGGGCGACCACTTTATATCCCTTATAGAATAATGTCTACTATGGAATTTTCTCTTTTTCTATTATGGTCCAGACTTCAGGAAATTTTACATTTTTCTTTAATAAATACTATGATATTTTCCTTTTTTTTTTTTTTTTTTTTTGTGAGACAAGAGTTTTGCTCTGTCACCCAGTCTGGAGTGCAGTGGTTTCATCTCTGCTCACAGCAACCTCTGCCTCCTGGGCTCAAGCGATTCTCGTGCCTCAGCCTCTCAAGTAGCTGGGATTATAGGCATATACCCGGCTAATTTTTGTATTTTTAGTAGAGACAGAGTTTCACCATGTTAGCCAGGCTGATCTCAAGCTCCTGACCTCAAGTGATCTGCCTGCCTCGGCCTCCCAAAATGCTGGGATTACAGGCATGAGCCACTGCACCTGGCCAATACTATGGTATTTTTTTTTTTTTTTTTTCAAATAAAAACATGGTGAAGTTGCCAATGATTTCTGCATTCTAAAGCTGCCAGAAGGTTTGCCGGGCTTCTTTGCAGTTCTAAGAATACTGGATGATACAGAAATACCTTCCAGGTTAGGCATTGTTCAGGATTTTTCTGATAAATAACGCTTACTCCTTTAAGCACCAATGCTTAAAATATTCTTCCACTTTGAATAGAAATATTTTTTTAAAGTTATGTTTATTACTTTTATTTTTTTATGGGACACTTCAAAAATTTTTGTGTTATTCTTGTGCAGGAGCCATACAAATATTCTCTATCTCATTCCAATTTTAGTATATGGGCTGCTGAAGTGAGCACAAGATAGAAATATTTCTAAAATGTATGTCTTAATTTTCTCCCTTCTTAAATAAGAGACACTGGAAACATTTTTATCTCTTTTTGATAATTCTTGCTGACCTGAACATTATATGAATATTGTAATGAGGCAATATCTGGCATCATGGTTAAGCACATGCCTTCTCTAGTTTGACAGACCTAGATTAGAATCTTGGCTTGGTTAATTACTGGCTGCATAACTCTGGGAAAGTTACTTGACCTCTCTATGCTCCTTTTTCCTTATCTGTATAATGGAGACATTAATAATATCTGCTGTATATGATTGTTTTAAGGATCAAATGAGATAATACATCCAAGGCACTTAATATAGCACTGCACATAAGGCATGCACAATAGCTGTTTTCTGTGGTGTTATTACTAGGTAATGTTCTTTGCATTGCTGTGTGCAAAATTATTCTTGTAAAGGATATATAGGAGCCATATCAAGGCACTCCTAGAAACCAGAAAGAAGACTAATAATCAGTACATAAGGAATGAGACCGAAAGCTGAGCTGGGGAGCATAAAGCAGCCAAGAAGACTCATCATCTTGTCTCAAGCTTCCAGGTAGCTGGAAGACAGACCTAAACATAAATATTTGCAAATGTCACTGGATAGAGTCTCTCTCAGGCCCAAAGTGCCTGGCATAGGACATACCTAATAGATTTTTGTTGACTCTATAAAACCGTAGATGTACAAAAAGCAAGAAGAGCAGGACTTGATTGTTGCTTAGAACACACTATTATTTATCTAAAGAAAAAATACTGACTTGAAATTGTCAGCTTGGAAATGCAGAAAAATGGAGCCACAGATGCAGCACCATACCGACAAATTGAGTATTGGGCTCTGAGGCATGGTGACCACATTAAAAAAACTGTTGCCTTCTGGTCCTCTGGGTGGCCAGTTGGCTTCTCCAAGTGACCTCCATCTGTGTGTTCTCATATGGCTACAATGTCTTAGGGTCCTTAGAGGATCACACATTTAGTAACTGATCAGGAAAGTCTGCTGAGACATCTGGGAACAAAGTGCTCTCTGAAGCATCCCACCATCTTCTTGATCGTGTCCTTTGTAACACAATTGTTTTGTTGTTGTTGTCTGTTTGTTTGAGAAGCAGACTTGCTCTGTCGCCCAGGCTGGAGTGCAGTGGCACAATCTCGGCTCACGGCAACTTTGGCTTCTTAGGTTCAAGTGATTCTCATGCCTCAGCCTCCCAAGTAGCTGGAATTACAGGCTCCTGCGACTATGCCTGACTAAATTTTGTATTTTTAAGTAGAGATGGGGTTTTGCCATGTTGGCCAAGCTCTCCTGGCCTCAAATGATCCACCTGCCTCAGACTCCCAAAAGGCTGGGATTACAGGCGTTAGCCACTATGCCTGGCCCATAAAAGTGTATTAATTAGACATTTTTGTTTTTTATTTTCAATTTTTGTGGGTACATAGCAGGTGTATATATGTGTGGGGTACATGAAGTGTTGTGATACAGGCATGTAATGTGTAATAATTCCATCATGGAGAATGGGGTATCCATACCCTCAAGCATTTGTCCTTTGTGTTACAAACAATTCAATTACACTCTGTAAGTTATTTTAATATGTACAGTTATTATTGACTACAGTCACCCTGTTGTGCTATCAAATAGTAGGCCTTATTCATTCTTTCTTTTTTTTTTTCATTTTTTTGTACCCATTAACCATCCCTACCTCCTTCCCCACTATACTTCTCAGTCTCTGGCAACCTGTCTTCTACTCTCTATGTCCATTAGTTCAATTGTTTTGATTTTTAGATCCCACAAATAAGTGAAGACATGTGATGTTTGTCTTTCTGTACCTGGCTTATTTCACTTAACATAATGACCTTCAGTTCCATCTATGTTGTTGCAAATGACTGATTCTCATTCTTCTTTATGGCTGAGTAGTACTCCATTGTGTATACATACCACATTTTCTTTATCCATTCATTTGTTGGTGGACACTTAGGTTGCTTCCAAATTTAATTTGCGAACAGTGCTATAACAAACACAGGATCGCCGTTATCTCTTCCATATACTGATTTCCTTTCTTTTGGGTAACATACCCAGCAGTGGGATTGCTGGATCGTATGGTAGTTCAATTTTCAGGTTTTTGAGGCACCTCCAAACTGTCCATAATGGTTGTACTAATTTACGTTCCCACCAGCAGTGTATGAGGGTTCCCTTTTCTCCACATCCTCTCTGGCTTTTGTTATTGCCTGTCCAAAAATTTTTAATTTGGATGAAGTCAAATTCATCTCTTTTGTTGCTTGGGCTTTTGGTGTCATATCTAAGAAACTCTTTTGTAATTAAATGTCTTGAAGAATTTTTTTTCCTGTTTTCTTCTAAGAATAATATAGTTTTACATTAAGGTCTTTGATCTATTTTGAGTTAATTTTTGTATATGGTAGGAGATAGGGGTCCAAATTCATTCTTTTGCATATGCACATCCAGTTGTTTCAGTACCATTTGTTGAAAATACAACATTAACCAATTCCTTCATTGAATTGATTAATGTAGCTATGTAGTAAGTTTTAAAAGCAGAAGGTATGAGTCCTTCAACTTTGTTCTTCATTTTCAAAATCACTTTGGCCATTCTGGATCCCTTGCATGTCCATGTGAATTTTAGGATCGGCTTGTCAATTTCTGCAAAAAAGACCAGCTGAGATTTTGATAGTGATTGTGTTCAATCTATAGATTGCTTTGGGGAGTGTTGCCATCTTAATAATATTAAATGTTTGGATCCATGAACATGGGATGTATTTCCACTTATTTGTCTTTAATTTAATTCAGCAATATTTTGTACTTTTCAGTGTACATGTCTTATACCTTCTTGGTTCAATTTATTCCAAAGAATTTTATTATTTTTGGTGTTATAAAAAAAATAGGATTGTTTTCTTGATTTGGTATTTAAATTGTTCACTGCAAATGTATAGAAATATAATTTTTTTTTTTTGAGACAAGATCTTACTCTGTTGCCCAGGCTGGAGTGCAGTGGTGTGATTATAGCTCACTGCAGTCTCAAACTCCTGGGCTCAGGTGATTGTCCTACCTCAGCCACCTGAGTAGCTGTGACCACAGGTGTGGAGCACCATGCTTGGCTAATTTTTGTATTTTTTATAGATACAGGGTTTCACCATGTAGCCCAGGCTGGTCTCAAGCTCCTGCGCTCAAGTGATCTACCTGTCTCAGCCTCCCAAGGTGCTGGGATTACAGGCATGAGCCACGGTGCCTGCCCAATTGATTTTTAATGTTCATCTTGTATTCTTCACTTTGATGAACTTATTCATTAGTCTGAATAGTTTTTTAGTGGATTCCCATATGGTTTGCTTATACAAGAGTATGCCATTGGTAAATAGAGATAGTTTTACTTCTTCCTTTCCAATCTGGATGCCTTTTATTACATTTTCTTCCCTAATTTTTCTGGCTGGAACCTCCGGTACAATGTTTAATAGAAGTGATGAGAGCAGACAGTCTTTCACCATTGATATGATGTTAGATGTGGGTTTTTGGTAAATGCCCTTTATCAGATTGAGGAGGTTTCTTTATATTCTGATTTTGTTATAAATGTTTTGTTTTGTTTTTATCATGAAAAGGGTTTGATTTTGTCAAATGCTTTTTCTACGTCTATTAAAATGACCGCTGGTTTTTGTTTGTTATTATATTTGTGTGCTGTATTACATCAATTGATTTTCATATAATAAATCAATCTTGCATTCCTGGGATAAAAACCAGTAGATTATGTTATATATGCACATAGAAATTTGTGCACATCTGTGATTATTCTTGAAGGATCTTTCTTCATAGAAATTGGATTACTGTGTGAAATTATGATAGATAATGTCAAATTGCCCTACAAAAATGTTAAACCAAGTTACACTCTCACCAATAGTGTACACAGTGTCTTCTTCCTGTCCTTGGCAACACTGGATATTATTTGTCTTTAATGTTTGCTAAACTGATGGATGAAAATGGCACTTCATTTATTGCTGTAATTTGTATTTCATGATTACTAATGAGTTTGAACATCCTCTTATCCCTTTATAGTCTATTTGCATTTCCTTTTTGTGAACCAAATATATCTTTCTTATTTTCTTACAGAATGGAGAAGAAGGCAGGGAAAATGCTCAGGTCCCAAGTGAAAAGTTTCCAGAATATATGGAAGAATCCTCCTGTCTAGGTAGAGGGTTACTGATGTCTCTCAACAACACAAGTTCTAGCAATGGCAGTTTTATTTTTGTGTTGCCCCTGAAGTTGGTGAGAGTTGGGGGCACCTACAATTCTTCTGATCAGTGAAGAATGGCCTAGGTAGTACCTCTTTGACTGCATTGCCCTGGCTACAACTACATGATCGACTGGGTCTCTGAAAACTCTAAACCTATGGTTTTCCTCTTAGCTAATCCTTTCCACTGCCATATCCCCAGAAGGTAATCTGCCTTTGTCCTCTGCCACCATTACTACCAACCCATTGCCAGGGACACCCTACCATCTCCAATTCTGCTCCTGAGCCAAGTTTATTATTTATTTATTTATTTTTGAGATGGAGTCTCGCTCTGTCACCCAGCTGGAATGCAGTGGCGTGATCTAGGCTCACTGCAGTCTCCACCTCCTGGCTTCAAGGGATTCTTGTGCCTCAGCCTCTCAGGTAGCTGGGACTACAGGTGCCCGCCATCGTGCCCGGCTAATTTTTGTATTTTTAGTAGAGACAGGGTTTTCCCATGTTGGCCAGGCTGGTCTCGAATTCTTGACCTCAAGTGACCCATCTGCCTCTGCCTCCCAAAGTCCTGGCTGGGATTACAGTCATGAGCCACCGCACCCAGCCCCAAGTTTATTTTTTAAAAAGATATTTTATTCTGGAGGGATTTCTTTGAATGTATATGAGGTTCAATTAGTACTTATTTCACTTTCTTTCTTCCTCCTTCCCTCTCTTCCTCCTCTCTTACTCCCTCTCTTACTCTCTCTTGCTCTCTTTCTCTTTCTCCCCCTCTCTCTTTCTTTCCAGTACCAGCTGGTAGCAGTATGTTTTTCTCTCTGCCCCCACCCCCTCATTCCCTCCTGTCTCCCTGAGTCACTCCATCTGCCTTGTCACCAGAACAGCATGGGTGCTCTCCCCAAAGTGAGGTTTGTGGGATGGACCATTTGCCATTTCCCCGGGTCTGCTCTGCAGGGAAGGAGTTCTGAAAGTAAGGCAGCTCTACTAATGATCATGAGTCAAGGCTAAATATCTAGCAGCGCAGTGCCTCCTGGGAGAAGTTAGGCACAAGGCCCAGCAACTAACCAGTAGTTGTAATGGGTATCAGCAGATCTTCTTTCAAGCCCTGACCCTGCCACTTGCGTGAAGTCAGGATCTCCTTTTCCAGGCCTCAGTTGAGTCATCTGTAAAGTGAGGAGACTAGAGTAGGGGTTGGGTAATGTCTGATGGTTGTAATGTCTGTTTTTAACTGGCCCATTTCCATCAGTTTCTGCTAGGCAAAGCTTTGCATATTTAGCTGCTCAGTTGGAACTAGTAGGAAGACCAAAGAGGATTTTGGCAAGTTCTTTTCTTCTGTTGTGC
Organism: Piliocolobus tephrosceles; assembly: GCF_002776525.5. Classification (NCBI taxonomy): domain Eukaryota; kingdom Metazoa; phylum Chordata; class Mammalia; order Primates; family Cercopithecidae; genus Piliocolobus; species Piliocolobus tephrosceles. Next base: position 17,771,784 of record NC_045445.1, read on the forward strand.
AAATCTGACATGCTTAATGGAATTTCCAAGAGTTACATTAAACGTCACCCGAGTCTGGCCATCCTAATGTTTTACAGAGTGCATTGTATTTCTGTAAAAATTAGACTTTGAGTAAGATTTTAAATATTTCCCATCTATCATGAACGTTTTCGTTCTCTCTCATAAGAGACTATTTGATTTGGGGCCTGTTATCGGAAAGGCCGGGAAGGGCATCGAGGATAGTTGGAGGCAGGGTGGTATGTGAAGGGCCTCTGGAGAGCCAGCGCTTCTCGGGTGTCTCAGCGGCTCACCATAGAGTTTGGGGGTTCTGAGTTGCATCTGGGGGTGAGGGAGGAAGCAGGCCACCAGAACGGGCTAGTCCATGAGTCCGGGAATCCCGCCTGAAGCTCTGGCAGTGACCCGCAGCATGCCAGGCACCGGCAGCCCTCCGGTAGGGGCTGAAGCAGGCGGCAGCAGCATGCGCAGTGTGGCCGCCGCCAGTACACCGCGGCTTTTGCTGCTGCCACAGCTACCAGGGCTGCTGCTGCTGCTGCTGCTGCTGCTGCTGCTCTGCCTGCGCCGCTGTCACTTCCAGTTCCTACTTCTGCGATCCAGGTCCGGGTCACTGCTTACCCGCTGCTGGCCCAGTGCCTCCAGGCCGCTTTCCCTCCGCTGCTCGGCTCTGGCTCCGGCTGCGGGGAGGAGGGGACAGGCATGGGCAGCTGAGCGTGGTCTGGAGAAGCCTCGCGGGCTGGCTCCCCCGGCAGTCGCTACCCTCCAGTCGCCGCCCTGCGCACCCTCGCCCGGCTAGCAGCCAGCGCACCCAGCGGGGCGCGCCCCCGGCGCCCCCAGTTCGGCCCCGCGATCCTCCGCCCGCCGAGCGGTACGGCTATGGCAACAAGAACTTGAGGACAAGACTCTGACTTCCCTTTAGATTAAAAAACAGTCTCTGGGCTGGAGAGGTTGCGGGAGCGGCACAGAGTTTGGAGACGGGCGCCCCCTCCTCGCCCGCGTCCAGGCGCAAAGTTGCAGCAGCCCCTCCCCGCTGGGGCGAGCCTAGCCCAGCTCTCCAGTTTCGCCCTGGTGGCGGCCGCGCTCAGGGCAGGGTCCCAGCTCCGGCTAGGTTGATCGGTTCCCGCAGCCTTGGCACAGGCTTGCCCGCCCGCTCGCCGGCCCCGTGACTCGGGAGGGCGAGCGGCTTCCAGGAGGCGGCGGCGGCACGGCTGGAGTGAGGGAGCAGCCGGAGGACAGGCGGGCAGCGGCCGAGCCAGGTGACCTGCCTGGGGGCAAAAGGGTCAGGGGAAGGGGAGCGCGCGAGGGCCCGGGGGTGGGTGCCGAAGGACCCCCTTTGGAGAGGAACCGCCCTTCTTTCCCACTGCCGTGGCTCGCAGCCCCAGCTGCGGGGTCCGTTCTCTGCCAGGGCCTCACAGTTCGCTAAGATCCAGGGTGCCGGGAAGGGGGAGATGGGGGCCGAGGGCGCAGAGCGAGGACGCGCCAAACTTAGGGGCGAGTTGTCCAGCTCTGGCCGCAAGGTTTGCGTCCCACTGGATTCTTTCCTTCCCCCAGAACCAGAGCAGGAGTTAACAGTACCATTTTTAATACTAATTTGATGCCCTCCCAACCCCGAGCATCCATACAGTTGGGGATGTTTTCTGCGTTGAGTACAGAGATCTGTCGCAGAAATGGTTTGTGGATGGAAAAGACCTGTATTCTACAAGCTGTTCCAAAGTGCCTGTAGTTAGTATCAAGTTTTCATTTTCCAGTCATTTAGGAACCCAACAGGTATTTGAGCTATTTCGTTTCTTAGCTCTACGGCAGAGAGCCCTCAAGTTTATCTCTGCCTCTTCAAAGGTCTTATATTTTCATTTTTGATTTGTTATTGTTTTTGGATATAGGGATAACTCACATGATATTTTTACCTTAATGTGTAGTGGGAGTAAAAATACAGTAAATGAATATATTTTCCTCTGCAATTATGTGTATTTTGGTCGATAAAAGCTTTGCATAAACAAAAAAAACCTTACAAAATAGGATAAATTTCAGTTGATGTTCTGTAAAGTATTAATAATTTTAAAGGCAAGATTCAAAGGTTCAAACTGTTTTTTTTTTAAACTTATATTTGCCTGGAAAACTCATAGTGTCCTTGGACTTCCTATCTTAATTTTGACATTGACCATGGTAAGAGGATCTCTGATGACATCATTTGCTCCAGCCACAGTCTGGAATTCTGTGACTGAGAGCACCTCTCTCCAAAACATAAGGCCTGGTCCTGCCCTTGTGCTTCAGCTGAGGCATTTCCAAGGATTTCTCTTCGGCAAAGTATTATGCTACATGTCAGGCAATGCTGCAGTCCCTTCTTACATAATAAGCCAGCTTCAGGCCGGTGTACACTTTGGGTGTGCTTAGAGCAGTTAAAACAAGGGAGTGTTCTGTCTTAGTCTGGGTGCTGGGGCAGATGATTGGAGTTTTGGACAAAGTAGATTTCCAGCTACTATTCTCATATTGCATTTCTTTGGTGCTTAATTTTTTGAATGCCTTCTACTTATTTGAAACTCCCCATGCCCTTGTAAAGGATGTAGGAGAGATGGCATTACTTTCACTTGACAGAGAAACAGAAAAGTTTAGTTAATTGAAGTCATACAGCTTATCACTGGTAGGATCAAAACTCTAACCTGCATCTCCTGCTTTCAGCCTAGGTTTTTTCTTTGTTCTTTTTTTTTTTACTAAAACGTGACATTTTATACAAAAATGTTTTATTTGGCACATTTTATGGATGGTATGTCTTCCAAGCTACTAATTTTTCCTATTCTTTTTTGCCTACTCACATCTCAGCCTTGTCTTTGCTTGTGCAGGGCTGGTGCTGTTCTTAGGGGTAAGGACAAGAGCAGAGTTTCCCAAAGGATGGCCTGTGGTTTGTATTTACCTACAGTCTGCCTCCTCTCCACTCACATTCAGGGATAGCAGGTGCTGAATAGAGTGAGTAGCCAGGGCCCCGAAATTTCTGATATTCATTTGACATCATTAGTCCAAGTGTAATATTACTTCAATCTTTACAAAGAAACTCATTCAGGAGAGGAAATTGAAGAGTATGAGTTTTGTTCCTTTATAGCAATCTGTTTATCACTATGCTTAGGACCGTAGATGCAAAGGAGGAAAAGGAGTTGAGTATCTACCATTTCTCAGGCACCTCCTATGTTCCAGGCACTATGCTAGGTGCTTTAAGTCTATTATCATATTTAACCCTTGCAACACTCCTGGGAGGTAGGTGGCATTGTACTCATTATACCCTGGTGGAAACTAAGGTTTGGAGATGATCCAGACTGATGCCTCATCCTGCCAGTACCAAGAAGAACTGGAATGTAATCACTGATGTACTTGACTCCAGAACTCATTCCCTTTGTCTTGTGCTAGGCTGTTGCCCCCAAAGCTAGTGATAAATATAGGAACACCTAGCTCCTTTGTTTTCAGACATGACTGTACATTGGAGTCACTTGGGATGTTTTTTAAAAATACAAATGTTGGAGTCTTGTAACCCAGAGATTTTGAGCTAATTGGTCTGCAATGAGGCCCAGCCACTGGTATTCCTTTTTTAAAAAGTGCTTAAATCAACTTTATATTTACATTCAGGAAATTGCACAAATCCTAAGTATATAGTTTGGTGAATCTTCACAAACTGACACACTTGTACAGTCTGCACCCTTACTAAGAAACAGAACAGTATCGGTGCCCAGAAGCTATCCTCGTGCCCCTTCCCAGTCACTATGCCTCACCAAGGGGCACTACTATCATGACTATCCACCACTATCAGAGTAGATTCTCTGCCTTCCCGCCTGTTTTGATACTCTATATGAGCAGACTCACACAGTATGTATTCATTTGCATGAGGTTTCTTTCACTCAGCATAATATTTGTACAAGTCACCCATGTTGTTGCAGGTAGTAGTGGTTCACTTTTTTTCTTGCTGTATAATATTTCATTGTATGGATATATCATGTTTTGTTTTTCTGTTCACTTGTTGATGGACATCTACATTGTTTCCAGTTTTCGTTTGCTGTGAACAATGCTGCTATGAAGATCCTTGTGAGTGTCTCCTGGAGAATATGTACACCCATTTCTGTTGGGTTTATGTATTACAGTGGCACTGCTAGGTCATAGGGTCTGCATGTGTTCAGCTTTAGTAGATACTGTCCAGCTGTTTCCCAAGTTGGACAAGCCTCGTGATTTTTTGTTTTGAAAGCTCTGCAAGTGATTCTAATGTGCATCCAGAGTTGAGAACCATTTCCCTGGTTTATCCACAGTTCAGCAACCTAGTGACCTCAAGTGTCTGCCACTAAACTGAGAACCATACAGAAGGAGATCCCAACTTTCTTCTCAGCCTGGAATCTTCTGGACAGTCTTCTCAGCAAAACTGGGCAGCTTACACCCATTTTCCCATAATCCCTTGTGCCAAGCTACCTTTATACTGCTCGTCCACCCCTGCTTTGGTTTATTTGTGAACACATCTGCTAATCTCAGAACTTTTCAAAGGTAGGAACTAGAGCCTGATCATCTTTATTTTATTTCTTTATTTGTTTTGAGACAGAGTCTCGCTCTGTTGCCCAAGCTGGAGTGCAGTGGTGCGATCTCTGCTCACTGCAACCTCCGCCTCCTAGGTACAAGCGATTCTCCTGCCTCAGCTTCCTGAGTAGCTGGGATTACAGGCGCCCGCCACCACACCCGGCTAATTTTTGTATTTTTAGTAGAGGTGGGGTTTCACCATATTGGCCAGGCTGGTCTTGAACTCCTGACCTCAAGTGATCCACCCGACTTGGCCTCCCAAAGTGCTAGGATTACAGGCGTAAGCCACCGTGCCCAGCCCTGATCATCTTTATAACCCTAGCACCCAGTACAGGACATGGCACAGAGCAAGTGCTTAGGAAGGGTTTGTTAGATGAAAGATTGATAGAATGACTGAGTACTCAGAGAAGATCTGGGCTGCAAAAGAGACATCCCATCTTTGCACTAAGAATTATGTACTTTATTCATAGGACACTGCTTCAGGCCCTCGCTCAAAGCCTAATTGCTTTTACTTATCTCAGCATGTTAGCATTATGGGTAATCTGGTTGCTCACCCTGAAACAGATTAGAAATAGCAGATTAGGCCGGGCGCGGTGGCTCAAGCCTGTAATCCCAGCACTTTGGGAGGCCGAGACGGGCGGATCATGAGGTCAGGAGATCGAGACCATCCTGGCTAACGCGGTGAAACCCCGTCTCTACTAAAAAAAAAAAATACAAAAAACTAGCCGGGCGAGGTGGCGGGCGCCTGTAGTCCCAGCTACTCAGGAGGCTGAGGCAGGAGAATGGCGTGAACCCGGGAGGCAGAGCTTGCAGTGAGCCGAGATTGCGCCACTGCGCTCCAGCCTGGGCGACAGAGCGAGACTCCCTCTCAAAAAAAAAAAAAAAAAGAAAGAAATAGCAGATTAAATGAGATGAGGTAAGGTATGTGAAAGCACATTGTAAACTGGAAAATAGCATCTAAATAGAAAGTTGTGATAAAGGGAAATGAGGGGCTGCCGTAGATTAGGTACACTGGCAATGGCAGAAAGTCTATGTATCCATGTATAATGTGGAAGAACGGAAATCAACAGCATGTCAGCAAAGGAGACAGAAAAACTATGAAAAGCAGACCCCCAAACACATAACTCTGGGGACTTTTGATGTGGTGTCAGGCATGCTGTGTGGTCTAGTCGCTGGAATATGTTCCTTTTCCTGCCTTGGTCTGGTTTTGAGTCCTGGTCAGGGCAGCCTTTTTTTCTTCAGAAGTAGTATACCAGTGCAGGGACTATGACCTTGAGCTTTGGACTTGGACTGACCTGATTGGCTACTTATTAGGTATATGCTAACCTCCTAGGAGGTAGTAGTAATACCACTTATTAAGTATATGCTTCTGGCTGGGCGGCTCACGCCTGTAATCCTCGCACTTTGGGAGGCCGAGGCGGGCATATCACTTGAGGTCAGGAGGTCAAGACCAGCCTGACCAACATGATGAAACCCCATCTCTACTAAAAATACAAAAATTAGCCAGGCATGGTGGCATGAGCCTGTAACTGCAGCTACTTGGGAGGCTGAGGCAGGAGAATCGCTTGAACCTGGGAGGCAGAGGTTGCAGTGAGCCAAGATTGTGCCACTGCACTGCAGCCTGGATGACAGAGAGAGACTCTGGTTAAAAAAAAAAAAAAAAAAGTATATGCCTCTTCCTAGGGTTAAATGAAAGAAAGCAAGTAAAGCACTTAGCACTGTCCTTGGCACTGAGTGAATTCTCAATACAAGCTAGTTCCTAATTGGAATTTTAATATATCCCAGTAGATCAGTGTTCTGGGATATATCAGATAAAAAACATTGCATTATTTAAAAAAAAAAGTTCACTTAGTTCAGTTATGTTAAGCTAACTCTGTTTAAGAAGTGAGTCACTGATTTTTAGAAAGATTTCCTTTTGAAGATTTAACATTTAAAAAAATTGAAAGGGTAGGCTGACGTGATGGCACACGCCTGTAATCCCAGCACTTTGGGAGGCCGAGGCGGGAGGATCACCTGAGGTCAGGAGTTCAAGACCAGCCTGGCCAACATGGTGAAACCCCATCTCCACAAAAATACCAAAATTAGCTGAGCATGATGGCAGGTGCCTGTAATCCCATCTACTCAGGAGGCTGAGGCGGGAGAATCACTTGAACCCAGGAGGCGGAGGTTGCAGTGAGCTGAGATTGTGCCATTGCACTCCAGCCTGGGCAACAAGAGCGAAACTCCATCTCAAAAAAAAATAAAAAAAAAATTGGAAGGGTAAACTGTGGGCTTTCCAAGGGTTCTGAGGTTTTACTAGTTACATTTGGAATTTAGACAGGGCTAAAACTTGAAATAGAAAAAACAAAATCCAGCCATCTTGTCTCTCAGTTCTATGCTCTATTCGGCCGAGACCACTTGTTTTTGGGAAAACGTTTTTAAAAATAAAGTCAAAGGTAAAATCCTCAAATATTTTCTAATACTTAACACATCTCTAGAGGGCAAAACAAAGTTGAATATTTCTGGGCGTCTTAGATGACTAGTGATGTCAGACTTGGCCTCTGTTCTCCATGCTTAAAACAGAAATTAATCCTTCAACATTATTAGCATCTTTCACTCACTATTAAAGTGCTTTTGTTTCTGAGTTTAAAAGTCTCTGTGTTTTCATCATAGAAATAATTCAAATTTAGATTACAGCATGTTGAAATGTGTTTAAAATAATTTGGATATTATATTTAATTGGTTTTTATATTTTATTTGGAAGGCTACATAAAGACAGTTTAAATTTCCATGATATTGCAGCCCAGTGATATCCATGGAACAGAGATTGGAATTTTAAACTACAGTTTCAGACAATATACATGCAATCTGAAGAGTCTTAGGACCTCCTTGTAAGAGTTCTTGTTCTTTCCCTAGCTTGTTGCCTTGCTGCTGTTCTCAATGCTTAGCATGGTCAATTTTTAACTGCTGAAAACAATTTGTGTATGGTTTCCTTTATAACAGCTCAGGACTAGAAATGTATTTGGGGATTCAGTTGTAAAGAGGAACTGGAGAAGACAAAGCAACTGAATTCTTCAGAGACTATGAATTATTCAGTTGTTAACCACAGTAACTTCTTGAGCTACCATTTTGTGTTCTAATAATAGAAACAGTTTGGATGGATTCCTCCGGGTATTGAAAAATCAGATCTTTTCATTCTTTTCTAGTCTATGCATAAACTAGAAGAATGTGAGAAAAGACTATTTTCAGTTGCTCATGTTTACCTGGATGAACTAGTTTAATTTTTGTCTTTTAAAACAGACATATTTATTTTAAAATTAAAATAGCTTGAAATTTTAAAATCCACCCCAAAGCAAGATGATCGTTTAAGTTAAGTTAAACAATGCAGTGAATGGTCTTTTATTTTTGGTGATGATTGCCAAAAACCTCCCCCTCTTGCCTTCAGGAAATAAGCAATAAACCTGATGAATTGGGCGTAGTTGAGGGGGAAAATAAAAATCAATGGCTTCTATTTAAGAAACACAGTATGTAATATCTAAAAAAGAAAGCCATTGTTTCTGAATTGGAGTGAATGTACCAAATATATACCAAAAGGAATGCATTTTGTTAGAAAATTTGATTAATTATTAGAATCTTCCTGACTGGAGATGTAAATTATCTTGTTTTAAATCTAACTCACTCTAATTTGGTTTTAATGTTGACTGTAATCCAGGCTGTTTCTGGGGACAACAAAACACAATATACCTCTTTATTCAAACCACACAATCTTGGCCAGCTATCCCCTACTCCAGCCCCGTTCTAACTTGGTCTTAGAGTTATCATTGAGGTGGCCCTCAAGGATCAGTCTGAGAGGTGATGGGATGTTGCCAGCACAGTATAAGGTATGCAGAGAGATTGGTGATGACATCTGGGGTTAGTACCAAGAGGAAATGCAGGGTCGGGTCTTTGAATTGCAAATGAGGAAGTGTGAAGGCACTTGCCAGCTTCTTAGGGCCCTCACTTTACCAGCTTTTTAGAGGAGGTAGTGTATGTCTACTTAGTCCAGAAGCTACTCTGTGTCTGCATTTCAGCACGGGCAATGGCACTTCCTCTGCTGTCAGCTGGAAGAAAGACCTATGACACTAGACATCTGTCCGATTAGCTCCAGGCTTTGTCATACCCTGGCAAACTGGGCCTTATCACACAAAGACATGTATGGGCTTAGAGTGGCTCATCCAAACCAGCATGTAGTCACATATCATTTCTGTTGGACTTCTGGCAGAAGAATTACCTTCCTAATTAAGTTCTACTTAGGCAAATCTGGTAAAATCCAAGCTTTATACTTTCTTGGGGACTTGAATATTATTCCAGAGATCAGACATATCAATTGAGTGAGTGAATAGGGCAACAGGAAAAAGAAGGAATTAAATTAAGGTGAGATAAAATGCAGCAGTTTGCAAAGCGGCAAGTGAAACTATTATTAAGGACTTGTCTCAACCTCGACAATAACAAAGATGTTTCCCTACTTCTTGGAAGCATGGACGTTATTTTAAGAGGCGCTTTTTTTTTTTTTTTTTTTTTTGAGAGAGTCTTGCTCTGTTGCCCAGGCTGGAGTGCAGTGGTGCGATTTTGGCTCACTGTAACCTCCGTCTCTTGAGTTCAAGTGAGTCTCCTGCCTCAGTCTCCCGAGTAGCTGGGATTACAGGGACGTGCCACTACGCCTGGCTAATTTTTTGTATTTTTAGTAGAGCTGGGACTTCACTATGTAGCTCAGGCTGATCTCGAACTCTTGATCTCAAGTGACCCGCCCCCCTTGGCCTCCCAAAGTGCTGGGATTACAGGTGTGAGCCAGCACACTGGTCTTAAGAGGCATCTTTAAGGTGTCAAACTCTTAACATCGTTTATGAAAAGCCCTACCTGTGAAGCAGGCCTGAACACTAATTTGTGTGTTCTTCATGTGGAGGTCTCCAGCAAAAGAGAGGTATGTACTAATAATTTCTGAGAAATGTATGCAAATCAGGAGACTGCAGTCTTTCACTAACAAAAGAAGTTTAACAACTTCTTTGTGAGAATATACATTGTGATAGTGGAAATAAGCATTTACACTGTTTGTAGAACCACTTTGCATTCTCTGAAGAAGGACTGGTATTTGGGAGTGTGTTGTGTATTGGGGCCAATCTTGATTCGAAATTAAAAAATCACCTTCAAGTAGAGACAACAGAATAGAAAATGGTTTTAGAGCTAACATACCTGTGGGTGACTTCATTTGCCAGATTTTATATAGTGTTCTTTTTATTTCTCATCTTAAAACAAATTTATGTGTTACTGCCTGGCATACACACCAGGTGTTCAATAAATATTTGCTGAATGGGTAATGAATGGGTATTTGAATGGAAATGAACTTCTAAAATTTCATTGTAGACAGCTTGTGCATTTAAGAGTCTACATGTAGACGGTCAGGAGTTGACTTTTATTCATAAAAATGACTCTTTAATGAGTAAAAATGAGGACAGAAAGAAAGCTAGATTTCCCCTAAGATAGCATTACTTTTTGCCAAGCTAGAGTACTTGTTTCAAGTTTTTTAAAAATTAAAACAAAGAAAATTAAAGGTGTGAGATACTAGCTCCTGTGATGTCATATGTGTTTGGACGAACGGAGGCAAGATGGTGCACTTCCGGGTTCTTCA
>NC_045445.1:17782063-17802169 GCF_002776525.5 Piliocolobus tephrosceles
ATTGCCCTCCCACTCCTAGAAAAGCCGCTCTCCACCATTGAGCCACGCGGACTTCCCAGCTTCCCGACAGACTTCCTCTCCACACCTTAGGTTACTAAAATAAACTTGCAGTTTTGCGCCTGACCTTTGCCTACTCGCTGGTTCTTTTGTGCTCGCTCTGGTGGTCTTAGAAAAACAAGACAATATGGAAGCCTTTTTCTACTTTCCCAGTCTCTAGGCTACTTCTTATTTCTTCTATTACTGAAACTCTCTTGCTTTCACTGGGCTTTCAAGGTGTGAGCTCTGCTTGTGAGGATTCTCTAACTGTGGTTTCAAGGTGTGAGCTCTGCTTGTGAGGATTCTCTAACTGTGGTTTCAAGGTGTGAGCTCTGCTTGTGAGGATTCTCTAACTGTGGTTTTCTCCAAAGTGATCCCAGGCAGTAACTTCACTTCTTTTTGGTGAGGTAAATGCTTTGTCAGCATTCTTTAATCATATTCTTAAAAAAAAAAAAAATTATTTTTGGCCAGGTGCAGTGGCTCACGCCTGTAATCCCAGCACTTTGGGAGGCTGAGGCGGGCATATCACGAGGTCAGGAGATCAAGACCATCCTGGCTAACACGCTGAAACCCCGTCTCTACTAAAAATACAAAAAAATTAGCTGGGCGAGGTGGCAGGCACCTGTAATCCCAGCTACTCAGGAGGCTGAGGCAGGAGAATGGTGTGAACCTGGGAGGCGGAGCTTGCAGTGAGCTGAGATGGCACCGCTGCACTCCAGCCTGGGCAACAGAGAAAGACTCCATCTCAAAAAAAAAAAAAAAAAAAAAATGTATTTTTACCAGGTGGTGGAAAATATATGAGCCTTGATTTATCAAATTCTACTAGAAAAAAGTTTGCCTCTTCCTCCTCTCTTTCCTTCTTGGAAAGGCATGCCCAAAGGGCAGGTGCTTCTGGTGGAAGAAATACCTGTTTGAATTTTAGATTGGGAGAGAAAACTGACACTTAGCAAGAACTTGTTCAATGTCTGTAAAGTGAGCACCATGCCTGGCACTGTGGGCTCCTGCCTATTGGACAGAGGCAGCATGTATGTGTGAAAGAGTGGAATTTAACAACATTTAGCAGTGTATGCTTAGGTGTCCAAGTTAGTGGTTCCAGAATCTAGAGTCTAAATTCAAGAGGAATTCAGAAATAGGGAAGCCTATTGTGTACTGACGCATAGTGTTTGGGGAAAACACCATGGAAGGGAGTAATTTGGGACGGGCCCTGAAGGATAGCTAGCATTCAGATGATTGAGGGAACTTTCTGAAGGAGAAGTATAAATGTCAGAGAGAGGCACAGTGAAGAAAGAAGATTCTGGAGCATATAAAGAGATGATGGTGAGAAACGGTGGGCCGGCTAAGGTCTATCTTAGAGATGCTTGAGAAGAAATTGTTTTAAATTTATTTATTATTACTATTTTTTGAGATGGCATCTTGCTCTGTCACCCAGGCTAGAGTGCGACAGGCTAGAGTGTGACAGGCTGGATTGCCAAGGCTAGTGGCGCAATCTCGGCTCACTGCAACCTCTGCCCCCAGTTTCAAGCGATTGTCCTGCCTCAGCCTCTCCACTAGCTAGGATTACAGGCATGTGCCACCACACCCGGTTAATTTTTGTATTTTTAGTAGAGACGGCCATGTTGGCCAGGCTGGCCTTAAACTCTTGACCTCAAGTGATTAGCCCACCTCAGCCTCCCAAAATGCTGGGACTACAGATATGAACCACTGCGACTGGCCTTGAGAAGAAATTTGAATGCTAGTCTGAAGAGGATGGGACTTGATCGTGGGTTATATTAGGCTTTTTATTGGATGCCTTTGCTGTGTTTTGAGAGACATGAGTGCTAACTAAAAGCACCATTTCTGATGTCTCTGAGATCTGAGCTCCTGAATGCCCACCTAACAGTGTTTGGATTGTTTCCTAAGTGCAAATCCTGTTTGGAATAAGTTGGAGCAGGATTCATTAATCAATTGATGTCTGTTAGGCATTGATGAGTGTCTCTGAAAATGACATACTTTTGAAAAAGTGAATCACACAGATATATAAACAGGAAGAGCCAAAAGTCTTTGCCAAATGAATGACTGAAGATAATCTCTAAGTAAAGAGAGAAAATAATAACTTTGGCACAGCATCCTTTCCTCCAAGTTTAGCTGGTGTTAGGAGGATTTGGGGCATGTGAATTGTAGTCTTTCCAATTATACGTTACCCCTTCTTGCTGCTGGTAAGTTCCTTTGCCATGTCCCGTTGTGCTCTGGCTGTGAGTTGGAGCTAGTTTTAGAGCATGGGCATGAACAGGGGAGTGTGGCTTGTAGTGTTTGTCATTTATTCAGTTTTACAACAAAAATGGTTAAAAATATAACCAATTCCAGAAAAAGCAGTAAAATCCCACAATTCTTTGCAGCTTCTCTTCTCTGTAATGATGAGGTCGTGGTGCTTTGTGATGACATTTAGAGGAACCTCTATTACCTGGGACAGGCAAGCAAATATCTGTTGAGTGCCTACTATGTGACAGGCATTCTTCTAGACACTGAGGATCCAGAAGTGAAAAAAAAAATTGGAATCATAGGGCTTGTGTTCTAGGCATAATTTACCTTTAAGTCTCTCTGACAGAGCATCCTGTCAATCAACCAATGAATGGTTATTTATCAAGTATTTTGTACATGTTGAATACTGGGGCCAGGGCTGTGGGGGAATGTGGACTTCAAAGAGCCTACCTTTTAATAGGAAATTCAGGACTAATCTCAACACCTGCATAATGAATAAAGAATACTGGGCTGATAGACCACTGAGAGCTTAAATTTACAATATCTCTACAGACTGTAAAGCTGTAGCTGTTTGGAAAAAAAGAAACATGAAGGTAGGTCAGTGAGGACATTATGGATAGCAACAGGTGATACTACTGGAAGGGCTACTGCTGAAAGCGACTAGCAGTGGCTCTTTTGTTTCATGGCCCTTGTTTCTCCCTAGTCTTTGTGTGGGGCTATTTACCACCAGTCTCTGCTGTAAATTCTGGTATTCTCATAGACTTCATATATTTACCTTGATTCTCTCATCACTAAGAGTTCTAAAATAAATAGTACCCTGAATGTCTCGGGCATTTGTTCATCTTTTATATGAAAGGACAAGGAAAAAGCATAAAGGGTGTTGGACATTGATTTGGGAACACATGTCTGGCCACTCTTCAATATAAAAACAAATTATTTTCCAAAAGTTCATTTTTAAGTGATTATTAGGGACACAGAAAACATTTTCCCATAGAAACAAGGCTCTACACGGTGATTATGTTTTCTGGCTGGCCCACAACAGCCTGTTGAATACTTAATGTGGCTCAACTATAGAACTCACAGAGGCTAAGTGGCAGGTGTGATGCTGTTTCCGGGAAAATGTGTTCCGCATTCCAATTTGGAACACTAGGGAGTCAGTCCCTGTTTCTGAAGAGGTGGGAGTGGGGGCATTGGGGAAGACACCCTCAGGTCTGGCACACAGATGCTCCAGCAGCTGAGGGATCACCCATCCACTCCACCCCGCAAAACTGGCAACCAGTGTGCTTTTGCAAAGGCTCTGGTGACAGGAGCACAGGAGGAGGGGCAGGAGCCGGCCAAGCCACAATGGCTGGCTGACTGTGAGGCAGCTGAGTCTAGGCCTCCTGCTTCCTGTCCTTGGCTTGGCAAGCGCTATTGACGAGAGATACTTCATTTTTCCCTTTCCTTCGTGCCCACTCTCTTTTTGATGAGATTATTCAAAACCATTTGTTCCTTCTTCTTTTTTCTTTTCTTACTTTTGATTTTTCTTTTTCTTCTTTTTCTTTCTTTTTTTTTCTTTTTCTTTTTTTTTTTTTTTTTTGTTTTGAGGCGGGGTTTTGCTCTGTTGCGCAGGCTGGAGTGCAGTGGTGCAATCTCAGCTCACTGCAACCTCCGCCTCCCAGGTTCAAGCCGTTGTTCTACCTCAGCCTCCCGAGTAGCTGGGATTACAGGTGCCTGCCACCATGCTTGGCTAATTTTTGTATTTTTAGAAGAGATGGGTTTCACTATGCTGGCCAGGCTGGTCTTGAACTCCTGGACTCAAGTGATCCACCTACCTCGGCCTCCCAAGGTGCTGGGATTACAGGCGTGAGCCATTGTGCCCAGCCATCAGTTGTTCTCTTTTGCTCTCCCTTTATTTAATCCTGTGACTGGCCCCACTAAGATGCCTATATTGTTCCTCATTAATTCCTCTCTTACCTGAACACTTATTACTCAACTAAAGATAAATCTCTGTTATAGAGAAAGGGGTTCTCCCCTATAGGAGTGCTAACAAGGAAGAATGGGAGTCCTATGGTGATGCTGAGGTAGCCATCAGGAATGAGATTGGTGGCTTTTAATGAAGAGTGAGGGAGCAAGCTCAGATCTTGGCTTCTGTCATAGGAGCTCCATGGAGCTGAACTTCCTGGCTCTGGATTCCATGAGGTTCGAGTAATCTAGGAATCCATATTAGTTATGTAAAGTGACTTTATAGGAATCCACAGAGCCAAAAAGAAAACATAGAGAGTTAAAGCTGTCCATGATCACAGTCCAAATGCCACGATGCAGTGGCAGCAAGATAAAGCCAGAATTTATAAATAGGTCATTTAAAAAAGACATTTTGAAAAATCAGCTTGTAAACAGGTTATAATTATGTTAGGCTGCAATACCCCAGACTCTCTTTGCTCTGATTCTGTAGTACTCAACACATTTCTGATTATAATTTAGCTCACCAGAGAGATTTCTCTATTGGGAGAGAGTGCTCTGGCCACAAAATGGGAGTATTTAGTCTCCTTAGTGCTTCATTTATTTTTAGTAAAAATTAAGAAATTGGCCTTTTGGTTTATTCATTGGCCTTTTGTGAGCTTGGCTAGTGTGAGTCCATTCTCAAGAGACTTGAGAACTGAAGACCAGATTCTGGGGCTTGGGGACCCAGCCAAGATGCTGCCTTTAAGAGCTCCTATTTAGATGATGGACCGCAAGACCTCTCACTGAGCTCCTTTGCGAGACACTTTCCAGATGGGAAATGGAGCCTCATAAAGGTAGTGTTGCTTTCCTAAGGTCCTCACAACTGCTCAATAGTGCCAAAGCTGAGATTGGAGTCACAGTCTTCTGACTCTCACATCAGTGCTCTTTCCACAACACTGTATGTGGTTTCAGCTACAGGCACAAATTAGATCTTGGAGAGAAAGGGAAGAAATAAAAGTTGAGAGCCGGGTTTGCTCCCTTAAGCTTGGTCCATATCAAATAGGAACAGCTATTATTTAAAACCAGGCAGAGTAGAAATGCCATCCACTATATTCTAGTAAGTGGAATACCAGTGGGTAATGAATCCAATTTCTGAGCTAGGAGCATTATTTGTTGCTGACTTTGTGACTGCTTTTAGTAGGAGCTATGTGCACACATCCCAGATCACGTTCACAGAGCCAGGAGCGGTACCACCCAGTGAAATATGACTAAGCAGCTCAGATTTTCTTGCTCTGTTGCACTATGTAATGACATTTCCACCAAAGTTGAGGGGTTAACAGAGGCAGGGTGCTCAGCTGTGAGAATTAGAGAATGTGATTCAAGATGAGCTAAGTTAATTTAAGATTTTGTTCAATAAGAGCAATAAGAACAAGGAAGAGCTGGAATGTTCCTAAATATTTGGAATCTTTTTTAAAAAGCAGGCTTGAAATATAAGCTATATGTCCTTGTGGTCCCAATGAATCACTTGCTTTTCAGTTGATTAGACTTTTAACTCTTGAGTAATGGAACCTATTATAATCACCCCCAACCTTAAATTACCTTTAAATAGAAGTTGATTGGGTGTTACTGAAACCACATGACGTTAAAGATGACCAATTCTGAACCAGGATAGGGTACGCCTTCTTTTCTTAACCAAGATGTGGCTAGACTGCTGTAACTGGTTAACTCAGGTGGTTAGAGCATGATGTCAAGAAAATCAGGAGGCTAGGTGTCATTGCACGTGGCCCAGATGTTTTAGCTTGGTTCTGTAATCACGAGCTGGACCCCTACCAGACCAGGACCTCACAAATATGGGCCATGGCTCATGAGGCAGACCTGGTTCAACAAATAGGAGGAGCTTAGTGCAGCTTTTCCCCTCTTTTGGCAAATGTGGCCAAGTGCCTCCTGGGTGAAGGCTGACCCTTGAAATGAGAAGGACAGCACAGGAATTAGCAAGGCCCCGGCGGAGACAGTCTTGTAATATGGAAGATTTTCTCTTTGCTGTGATTAGTTGAATTAATCATTTTAGAGGCTATAACAAACTCGATGCAGATGATACAGATGCTACTTATATTGACAGAAGCAAAGGATTTCTTTTTGTATACAGACTCATGGATTGCTTTTTCATTTTTTCTCTATGTCTCATGGAAACATAAGGCGTGCATGGAGGACTACAATGCCCCTCAGAGCACTTTCTTGTGTATCTTTATTGGCTCCATCATTTTCTTGCCCTGTGACTTAACTACTCTGAGTCTTAGTTTACTCATCCATGGAATGAGGAAAATAATTGTACTGACATCATGGGCTTGCTGGGAGAATCAAATGCACATAAAAAATATATTTGTATCTTAGTCTGTTCAGACCACCAGAACAAAATGCCATAAACCAGGTAGCTTATAAACAACAGAAGGATATTTCTCATAGTTCTGGAGGCCAGAAATCCAAGATCAAGGCATATTTGGTATCCTGGCGAGGGCCTGCTTCCCTATTCGTAGATAGTACCTTCTCTCTATTTCCTTACATGGTGGAAGGGACAAGGTAGCTCTCTGGGGCCTCTTGGATAAAGTCGACAGTCCTATTCGTGAGAACTATGCCTTCATGATCTGATCACCTCTAAATGCCCCCACCTCCAAATACCATTATACTGGTGATTAGGTTTCAACATATGAATTTGGGAAGGGCACAAACATTCAGACCATAGCAGTAAACAAGCGTGGTGCCAGGAACATAGCAGAAGCTCAGTAAATCAGTAAACAGTAGCTATACGATAAGTGAGGGAATGGAACAGGGAGCTGGGAAAGTTTCTTCTCATATGCTTTCTGGCTTTTCTAAGTTTAGGGAAAGTGTCATAAAATAGCATACATGTTGAAACTGAGAACTACTCCAAAAGGTTCTATTTGTAATGCTATAGAAATATTAACTTCTTGCAGTTTACATTGGCAGATCCCCAATAATTCACAATTAACACCTGGTGTTTAGTGGTTTGCAAATAGTTTTTGCTGTCATTGCGGATATCTAGAATAAAAAGCTGTGGGGAAACATTTAAAAATTAAATGTCTGGGCTGGGTGCGGTGGCTCACGCCTGTAATCCCAGCACTTTAGGAGGCCGAGGTGGGCGGATCACTTGAGGTCAGGAGTTCGAGACCAGCCTGGTCAACATGGTGAAACCTCGTTTCTACTAAAAATACAAGCAAAAACAAACAAAAATTAGCTGGGCATGGTGGCAGATCCCTGTAATCCCAGCTACTCGGGAGGCTGAGGCAGGAAAATTGCTTGAAACTGGGAGGCAGAGGTTGCAGTGAGTCGAGATCGCACCACTGCACTCCAGCCTGGGGGATAGAGCGAGACTCTGCCTCACACACACACAAAAATAATAAATAAATAAATAAACAAATAAATAAATAAATAAATAAATGATTGATTTCATCTGCTGATGTAGGAATGCAACTTAGGTTGGCTATATGTAAATACTTAAAATATCTTTAATAAAGTTTAATCCCTGTCTGTCCTATTGGTTAGAGTAAATGTTTTTATTGTTGTTAGATTTGAACCTTGCATCATCTGATTGCAGGAATGATACCTTGACACCACCTAGCAGTAGTCTAAGAAGTCGTGCTTTTTTCTTGTCTGAGTCACAGTAGTGGTAAGATGAATGGAGGGAGGGAATCCTGCTGTTCATCTGGCCTTCACGGATCCAACTGGAACTAACTGACTTTTTGTGCACCAAAATAGGTATAAAGAAAGTTCAGCTAATCTGGGACTCAGTCACAAACCAGAGACACTGAACAGACTAGTGAGGCTTGCACAGGGTACTAGAAGATGAGTATCATCATGACTTTGCCATGATTTGACTTTCACTTTAAAATTTCATTGAAAATGACTTACGAAAATTGCATACAGCATAAATGTGCAAATTTACATTACCTTTTTAACAGGTTCCAGTGCTTTGCAGACAGAAAGGGGAATTGGTTCTCTATTTTGAATGTATAAATGAGTGGGTACTGTAATCTACCTTTCCTTGTTCTTCTCACACCCTCTCTACACTGGGGAATTCTCCTTTGCTTTCTCCTTATTTGGGGACCAGAGCCCTTAATCTTTCTCCATATCATCATCTCTAAACTTGGTCTCACACTTCTCATTTCCACTGAGACATAAATGACTGATAGTGGCTGAAAATGTGATCCCTCCAGATAATATTTCCATTTTCATAGGGGAGCTCTCTGAAGTGCATGGAAGAAAGATCTAGGGTGGAATTTTCAATATCGTTCAATTTGGGACTCAGAAGGGTATACTGTGGTGGAGGGTGTTTGTGGTTGTATCTGATTCTCCAGTTACTCTGAAATAATAATGCTTAGGCGTTACTTTCTCTAGCAGTTCCCAGAGGCTTCTTCCAACTCCTTCCTGTGTAGTCTCTAGTGCCTCAGAATAGGCTTGTAGCAAGAAGAACAGTATCCATGGATAAACTTGAGTATATTGGGGTTTTCTCAAAAGAGAACCAGGTACAGTTGAGGAAGCTTCCCTCAGGCAGATGCAGTGACTCTTGTTGATGCACATTTCATTTTCTGATCAGTTTATTTATTTTCAAAATCAGTCAAGTACCTGTACAAATGAATAATACCAGTGTTGCCATGTATAGGCATTTAATAACCCTGGATAAGGAACAACTAAAACCAGAGGGAGAGGTTTTTTTTATCACAACTTTTGCTCTCATGCCTTATTCTGCTAATATTTAACTTCTGCTTGTTATTTTAGATCTACTCATCTCTACCACACCCACCCAAAACATGTATCCACATGCACACACACATGCACACTCCCATTAGGACTGGTGGGCTAAAAACAAGTGAATTTTTTTGCTTTGCTACTATTTTGGCATACATGTCATTAACATTTTCCCAGTTGATCAGTTCTAAGGGAGATTCAATCAGTCTGAAATCCCCTGAGATACTAGACGCTCTCTCTAGTCTATTGCCTCTTGTTCACCCAGGCTTTGACAAACTAAAACAGAACTCTTGTCAATGTATTTCTAGAAAACTTTGAATTGTATATTGTAGCATTCAGAAATATATTTGGATGTGTTGTTGTTTAACTCTTTAGTAATAATAACTCTTTAGTTTAACTCTTTAGCAGAAGCTCAGTAAATCAGTAAACAGTAGCTATACGTTAAGTGAGGGAATGGAACAGGGAGCTGGGAAAGTTTCTTCTCATATGCTTTCTGGCTTTTCTAAGTTTAGGGAAAGTGTCATAAAATAATATTATTTTAGTAATATTAGCATGACTCTTTTACCAGAAATATATTAATGTCTCATTTTAGATGCAACTGGGCTTTTTGGTCATTTTAAGTTTGAATGCAAAACATTCATTGATTAAATGAATAAAGCGGTGAATCCTAGAATAGGCAGACTGCTGTAGGTTCGCATTTGCATGTATCTTTATTGACCCCCCAAAACGTGAAAAAATTGATATTATATATTTTCATTCTAAAAACAGATTATAGGTTTTCAAGAACATGTACAAAAAAAGATAGAAATTTGTCTTGATATGGTTCCCAGAAAATATGCAGATTAAAAATGGAACAAATGGCTCTACCTAATGGGAAGACAGACCCTTCAAAATCCTATGCCCGTTACCAATCATGTCCCATATGAAAAGGTACATTTTATTTCTGTCACCACATTTGGGGAAAAAATGATGCAATCTGTTTTCTTTAGGAGACTCCTAGACATCCGGGAACAAAATGTTTTTAGAAGGGGCATTTCTATCCAGAAAGTGGGCATCTGGTTACCTACAGATATACATATTTACATTGTTGGCTGGTACATTAATAGATTGTACCTGTGCATGAGAACACTTCTAATTTCAAATATATGTATTTAGGGTTCAATATATTTTAACACACTGACTACATTTCAAAGGTAACAGTTAAATTGTATTGTAAACAACAACATCTGATTGGTATCTTCACTGGGGACAATAGCGTGTCAGATTGACAGTTGACTGGTAAAGTGAAATGTATTTACTTAATGTGTTTTTTGCCAAGAGTTGAGTAGTATCACACAGGCTAGAGGTCATATTTGGAAAAGTCATCTAAAGCCAAGAAGAGCCCATAGGCCCAGGCAGGCAAATACTCGAATTCATGATGAGCTGAGAGGGGCAAGGTCAAGCAGCAGAAACTGGGAACTGAAGCTGGGAGCGAAAGGCAGACCTGGGCAGAAAGTTTGGGCAACATGGAATTGGGATCCTAGGCAGTTGGGATGCAGCGGGTGGCAGTGGGGAGGAAGGAGAGCAGAGAAAAAGGCACTTCTGACAATGACTCAACTAGGCACAGCTAATAAACTGTACAGATGCAAGCATGTCAAAAAGGCTCCACCTCCTTATTTGTGGACTGTCCAGGACATTCTGTAGGTGATGGACATTAATTGTAACCCATGCATATGAGCTTCCTGTAACTGGGCTGAAACTATTGATACATTCAGGTCAGAAGAGTGGGTCTGAGTATGCGCTGTTCATTTCCTGGTGGGCTCTGCCTTCTCAGCTTGGCTCTCATTTCCCATTACTGCTTTGCTCTGACTCACTGATGGCCTGCCACATGTCATTAGGCGGCTCAGCTGCTGCTCTCATTTCTCCCAAAGGTATACATACGGAGGTTTGTGTCTTGGGTTTTGCACTTTTTTTTTTTTTTTCCGGAGAGCTGGAGGAAGTGGCCTTTTGATAGTTTTGTTTGTTGAGTTGAATACTTGTAGTGTCTTACGGTTTCAATTTTCCTTTCTCATAGGTATTTGATCCTGATGACCTTTATTCAGGGGTCAATTTCTCCAAGGTTCTGAGTACTCTCTTAGCTGTCAACAAAGCAACAGAAGGTAAGCCGGGCTTGTGATTTATGTGTTCTGGGTGACATTTTTGAATCCATGTGTTTGTGATTACCCTAGGAGCCAACTCTGGCCAGGATTGTTCTCTTGATGCAGATTTTCCCCCTGCTGCCCCAAATACACCCCAACAAATGTCAAATGCTTGAATTTTTCATAGCTTAGGATTTAAAACATACCGATCATAGATGTTATTCTAATGCCCTTAATATAATGATAAGAGCCAAGAAGTTATTCCATTCAAAGGTCTGAATAGCCAACTGAGTATAACAAAACAGAAAAGAAAAAGGAAAGACCAGTTCCCTTTTTCATAGGGTTTACAAAATACAGCCGTCACTTCCCTTTCCCCACTAGAGACATATTTTTCTCATTGTTTTCCATATGCCTTTGTCCATGTAAAGGAACCCCTCAGTAGCCTTGCACCAAAAATGAAATCTTGGGTCCATAGGGAGTGAAAATAATATATTTTATTTAAATGTTTAACACCTACCACACTAGAGGTATTAAATATAAATGCTAGTAAATGTGAAGAAAATGATGATACACGTAGAATGTAACTTCACTGCTTCCCTGGTATAATATTTAACCAACAGCTGGATAGTAATAATCATACTTAAAATGCTTTGAGCTCTTGCCCTGGATCTAGGCTGTCAGAAGAGCCACAGGTGATCTCATTCAATCCTTGAAACAATACTGGGGGTAGGTATTATTATTATTAGGTCCATATTACAGATAAGGAAAGTCAGGCCAACAGTTGCCCAACTGGAAAGTTAGTGGCTGAGTTGGGATTCAGACCCACATCTAACTGACTACCGAGCCCTTATGCCCAAGCACGAGGCTTGCTGCTTAAACTGTTGGAGAGTCAAGAGGCTGTGTGGCCAGCATTACCAGGTGCTACAAAAAATGTCAAAGCTATGGTCCCTGCCTTTGAGAAAATTACTGTCTATTTAAGGAGACTCAACTTACCCATGTGAAACAATTAGAGGACAAGAACAGACAATATAATCAAGTGCCAAATAGGTTAGAGCATCTAGGAAGCTATCGAGTAATTATAGTTTTAGTCCAAAGAGCTGTATATAATAGCAATACATGTAAAAATACTTCTCCAAAGTTGTTCTTTTGCTATTTGGAAAAAAAAATGCTTTTGAGCTATTTCACGGCATATAGCTGAAAGTACAGCTAATTCAAGTAACTATATTTAACACACATGACAACTATCCAGTTCTAGTCAGGGAGGATCGTGTAATTCTAACATTATGCCACACAAATTATACGTTCCTTTGCCAAACTCTCCTAGCAAGTTTTACAGTCTCTTCCCTTGCCACAGATATTTATAAAATACAAGGAGGTGAAAGTTAAAACCCACAGCATCAAGGAAATTACTTGGATACTGAGCTTGTCGCCTAGGGAATGTTTGGGCTTTAGACTTTTGCAGTTTATATCTTTTAAAAATAAATGGAGAGGAAAAGAACCCTTATTTAAATTTGTCAAGAATCCAGCTTCTCTCTTTTGTATACTCTCAACAAACTGAAAACATCCAGCTCAGCTCTGGCCTGGTCGAATTTCACAAGGTTTCAAGGAAGAGAAGACTCTTGAATCTGATTGTTAAAAAAATTATTCTAGTATCAAGATTGCATCTTTCCCAAACACACCTTCTCTTTCACTCTCATTCTCCACCTTGTCCCACACACATCAGGGAGATTTTACATTATATATGCCACACATATTGTCACGTGTGAGTAAGAAATGAGCCACTGAGTTATGGGCCAAAAAACAAAGAGAGAAATTTGAAATATTTCAAAGTAATAAGAGCCACAAACAGCTGTTTGGTGCCCAATATAGTTCTGCCTTGGATAACAGGGCATACTGTTGCAACTGGTTCAGGAGGGAAGAGTTGTAGGGAAATGGTTAAGAGAAAATGTGGTTCTGTCGCTGTTTTTCATTCTACTGGAGCACGATGGCCAGTAAGGTTAAGAACAGGAAGTTGGCCACCAAAAAGGGAAGGGGGATTGAAATACACTTGGCGTGTTCATAATGATAACATTTAGAATTACAGCCAGGATGCCTCTGATAGTATCCCGAGAAAGATAATGTTATGTGGTAGATGTTTTTCTGACCTGAGTGGTTCCTTTAACATGCCTTTTCCTCTTTTCACAGATCAGCTATCAGAAAGACCATGTGGACGTTCCTCTTCTCTTAGTACTGCTAATAATTCTCAGACAAACCCACAGGGAGCAGTTTCTAGCACAGTTTCAGGGCTGCAAAGGCAGTCAAAGACAGTGGTAAGTATAGTCCCCAATTCTCCGTCTGTTTTAAAATCCATAAAATTAGATTGATATCCTAGTTGCATCTCCATATGTGGTGAGACAGCCATCCGGTTTGTTTTGGGCATCACTGAGAAAACTAATTATAAACTGAGCACCAATTCAGGCTGGCCCGAAGGAGCAAATCAAAGGCATGTGGTGGGGACAAAAATCCAGATTGATGCTCCAGCTCTGTCCCTTACAAGAATTAGGCAAGTCACTTAACTGAGAATGCTATGCAAATGGAAGTCATTATGGCTACTTTCTGATGGCAATTTGCTGTTATTTTCCCTATCCTTTGTTTTATTAGAACTAAATACTGCCTGACACATAGTAGGCAATCAATAAATATTGATCAGTATCCTCATTATTATTGTCATTTTTCTTTTTCTCTTTCCATTCCTAATGAGGAAGCCTTGATTTTAAATTTCAGTCTATGATGAGCTTCTATATTGGGATCTCCCAGTTGCCTTTTCACTTGGTCTTATTGGGAGCTTTTATTTGGGAGGAAATGCCTCATCTTCTACTCTTTGGGTGAAACCTTTATTTCCTGTCAAAAGCCACCCACTTCTATTGAGACATTATGACCAATTACTTCCAAAGTATTTGAGTATGTGGTTCTTAACCTTTTTAGATCACAGATCCCTTTGAAAGGCTGATGAGCACTATGGCTCTACACCCTGGTACCCTCTCAAATTGTATACAAAAGCCCATGTGTACGAACTCATTTAGACAAAGATCTGTTGTGCTTATCAGATTCTCTAAGGGGTCTGTGACCCTCGAAAAGGAAGTCCAGTTTATACATGACAGATTAGAAATTCCTGACTTCATATATCCATGTAATAAAACTGCAGTTGTACCCCCTAAATCTATAAAAATAAAAAAATGGAAAAAAGAATTCCTGACTTAGGCAACTATGGGGTATTTGATCTTTGCATATAAATAAGTCTTAGCCAAATTAAGATATCCTTAGTAATTAGGAGATGGGAGACAGATTTTATGGAGGGTAGGTTAGTACATCTTAGTTATATAATTATGTGGACTGTTTGTGTGTTGAGTAGAGGCAGGGTGGAATAGCTTATCCACGGTGGAATAGCTTATCACTCTACTTTGTTATCTGGCTTAGTTAAATAGATAATCTTTAGATAATGGGGAGGGGTCTGGAGAGAAAAATGAAAGCTATGACCCACTTCAAAATACACATTCTCACAAATGCCAAAGCTTATATACTGTTTTGAGAGATTTATTAATCCCTCAGAGACCCATTCATGGACTCTTAAGTTAAAAACTCAGGACTGAGATGGATCTGGGGTTTTGTCTTTGCTTCCTCCACTTTATTTGCCTAAATCCATATCATTTCTACCCCTGCCTTATTTAGATGAGTGCTTAATCTGTTGTGGCTTTTGTTTCTCTAGGAGATGACGGAAAATGGAAGTCATCAGTTAATAGTAAAAGCAAGATTCAACTTTAAGCAGACTAATGAGGATGAACTGTCAGTTTGTAAGGGGGACATCATTTACGTCACTCGAGTTGAAGAAGGAGGCTGGTGGGAAGGCACATTAAATGGGAGAACAGGCTGGTTCCCCAGTAATTACGTCCGTGAAATTAAATCCAGTGGTAAGTGAAGTTTCTAAAAGCCTTTTTGATTGTGACTCTTGTACTTTCTTGGTATTCTTACTGAAAATTGTGTAGTTTTAATTGGTTAACAGAAACTGTTTATACTTGTATGTGTATGCCAAAAATAAGGGTAGAACAGAACTGGGAAAAATCTGTGATTAGATATTTTGAAACAAATTGTATTTAGATTACATTAAAGCAGCAGAAAAATAAAAAAAGCAAAGGAATTCAAAGCTCAGACAACTGGTCCACCCTAACTGTATCCCTTTATGTCTACTAATTCTAGCCCATGTTATATAGTACATAGTCCTTCTCACTACTCTAAAACTTACCATGGCAGAATCCAATAATAAGAGAGGCCATGTGCTAACTTCCTTTTTTTAGCCGTAAGCCCTGTAAGCAGACCTAAGACTAAATGCCTCAGACATGAGAGATGATAATGATAGGGCTGCAGGAAGCTGGCCACTTTGATTCTGAACAAGATTGCCCTTAACTCACTGCATACTGCTAACTGTTTACCTTTGTTTGGTAACAATAGCTAGAGAATGACATCGAATTGCTCTTCAGTAGTCTTTTCTTCTCTCTCTTTCTCTCTTTTTATTTTTTTTTAGACCGGGTCTCGCTCTGTTACCCAGGCACAGTGCAGTGGCTATCACAGCTCACTGCAGCCTGAACCTCCTGGGCTCAAGTGATCTTGCCTCAGCCTCTCAAGTATTTGGGACTACAGGTGCACGCCACCACACCCAGTTAATGTTTAAACTTTTTGTGGACAGGATCTCCCTGTGTTGCCCAGGCTGGTCTTGAGCTCCTGGGCTCAAGTGATCTTCCTGTGTCTGCCTCCCAGGGTGCTGGGATTACAGGCATGAGCCACTGCGCCTGGCCACTCTTGAGTAGTTTTCCTTAGAGTTCTTTTGATAATTCACTTGCCCTATATTGTTTAAGAAGATAGGCTCCGCTGATATTGCAAAAAACCCAGCAAACCCTTATACATAAAAATATGTCACGATACACATAAAACAGCATTTAGTTATTCACATCACTACATCTCTTTACTTTTCAAAAATATTTACACAAGGGCTCTTTTGAGTGGTTAGCTCCTCAGCGCATCATTTCTTTTGTAGGTATCTTATTGCTTTTTCAGTGCCTCAAAATTGATACTATTAATTAATTAATAAAATTATAGGCTCACTGTAAGTAAAATGAAACATTGTGGAAATATACAGTTGACTCTTGAACAACATGGGAATTAAGGGCACTGAGCCCCCATGCAGTTGAAAATCCATGTATAACTTCTGACTCCTCCAAAACTTAACTTCTAATAGCCTACTGTTGATTGGCAGCCTTACTGATGGTATGTTATATGTATTATATACTGTGTTCTTATAATAAAGTAAGCTAGGGAAAAGAAAATGTTATTAAGAAAATCATAAAGAAGAGAAAATACATTTACTATTAGTTAGGTGGAAGTAGATCATCATAAAGGTCTTCATCTTCATTGTCTTCATGTATAAATGGGATAGGCCTGCAAAGTTCGAACCCATGTTGTTCAAGGGTCAGCTGTATAATGTAGATAATGAAAGTTCCTCTTCTCTTTGCACCCTCCCCCAGATAACCAGAGTTAGGAGCTTTTTCCTAAAGTATTTAAGATAAAATTAATTTGCACACTTTTCTGTGTTCTGTGTTGTGTTAAAAGGGGTATCTCCTTTAATGGAATATGTTTACTAGCAGACTTATAATTATATACCTGTATGGAGACTTCTTAGCATTTTTAATTGCTGGGAATCAAGAAGGTTCTGTTGAGCCCTGGAGTATTTCCACAGGCTTTGCCTCGAATTTCCTTGGTTTTGATGATATTCACAGACGATTTTTACCTCTCACTACATCTTTCAATTGATTTAATTTTGTTGACAGGATCCCTAAAAGATTTTCCAGATTCACTCTAACATTGTTCCCTGATACAGTGTCTTTATCTGCAAAACTAAAAGGAGCAGTAATTTTGTCCAGGAATCCCAAGCACTGCTGAGGGGACCTGGGAAGTGAACAGCACACCCTCAATTTGACGACTCTCCTTATAATGTCCCTCACTGTGATTCCTTGTAGCAGTCCGGCCACTCCCTTATAGACTGCCCCAGGTTATTTGTCCTGGTCTTAGGGCTCTTCTTTTTAAAATTTCTCCTATGTTCTCTCTGGTTTAGGACTCAGCTTAGGATTCATGTGGCAAGCTCCAGCTCTGATTTGAGCACTTAGGTAACTCTTAGAAGCATCTAACCCAACTGTCAAGGACAGGTCTGAGTTGCTTGGGCCAGGAAATGAGTGCTAGTCAGGGAAGGCCTAGAACTAGTAGTGTACGGGAACAACCTCTCTCATTTAGCTTATGACAGCAGCTTCCTAATTGGCATCTCTGCCCCTGTTTTTGTCACTCCCGTAATCCAGTCTAAACTCAGTACCCAGAGTGAATCTTTCAAAATGTAACTTGGGGCCGGGCGCAGTGGCTTATGCCTGTAATCCCAGCACTTTGAGAGGCTGAGGCGGGCAGATCACTTGAGGTTAGGAATTCACGATCAGCCTGAGCAACATGGAGAAACCCCATCTCTACTAAAAATACAAAAATTAGCTGGGCATGGTGGCGCATGCCTATAGTCCTAGCTACTTGGGAGGCCGAGACAGGAGAATAGTTTGAACCCAGGAGGCAGAGGTTGCAGTGAGCTGAGATTGTGCCACTGCACTCCAGCCTGGGTGACAGAGCGAGACTCTGTCTCAAAATAATAATAATAATAATGATGATGATGATGATGATAATGTAACTTGTGTCATGGCTCCCCATCTCAAAAAAAGAAAAGGCCAAGGTCATCACAATAGCCTCCAAGGCCCTCCAGGATCTGGCCTTCCATTGCCCTTCTGGCCTCCTCTCTCATCTCTCTTCCCCTCACTCATTCCACTTTAGCCACACTGGTCTCTTGGCTGCCTGTGCCAGACAGGCTCCTGCCTCACTTGGTGTCCCCCTGTCTGGAACACTCTCCAGCTGTCAGCACGGCTGGCTCCCTCACCTCCTTCAGGTCCACTCACTTGTCCACTTCACAGGAGGGCCTTTCCTGGTCACCCAAGAGAAAATTTAACCCTATCCCCACTCCCTCTATCCCCCTTCCCTGCTTAAATTTTTTTGCTTATTATTTTTCCCCATCTAACAAAATACACATTTACTTATTTATTTCATTTACTGTTTATATTTTGCCATTAGAAATGTAAATACCACAAGGGCAGAGACCGTTCGTTATGTTTATACTCAGTAAATATTTGTAAAATGAATGAATATTATGAGATAGGTAATTCAGTTCTGTTCAGCTTGTTCACTGAGTACCTCCTAGGCACTCAGGGGGTCTGTAACAATCTATACCTCATAGACGCCGTCCCCTAGCACCTTACAGTCTAGTAATCAGCACAGGTTTGTGCACAACTGTTACAGGCCAGGACAGAGTAAGTAACACAGACAAAGGACTGAGTAAGATGCTGTAGGAACAGTGAAGAAACAATTTGATTAACAATAACATAAGGAGTGGGGAAACACTTGAATTGGGTCTTGAAGGACAGAAGAAGCTTCTGAATGGGAGAAGAAGATTAGCGGGAATTTTTAAGTTCAAGCATGGAAGTAAGAGTGGATGGTGGGGTAATTTGGGTTGAGAATCAGATGCATGACGATAAGGAATGGGACCTTGAGCTGGAACTACATTAAGAGGTGGTGTCAATGTCAAGTTTTCGGCAAGGGATAACATGGTTTAGGAAGATCCTTCTGGAGGTAACGTGGGGGATGGATTTCAGGGAAGTGGTGGGAATAACCAGCAAGGGTGTAGAGAAACTAGCAGAGGCTACTGCTAAGGTCCAGGCAATCCAGATAGTGGTATGGACTGCTGTGGGGATAGTGGGGAGGAAGAGAAATGGATGGATGCAGTATATACTGTTGAAATGAAATTTTAAAAACTTGCTGATGATTAGTTTTGAGGATAAGGGAACAGATGAGAACAATACCAAGTCTAGAGGTCCAGCTTGATGGTGAGCTCCTTAATGGCATGCAGTGTCATGCACCTAGCCAGCCCACAAAGGTTGATTTCTCTTAATGAGGGCGTCAATCTCTGTCTTGGACACTGGTGTAGTGGAGAAGCATAAGACATGGCTTTTGCCTTCAGGGTGTTCATACACCAGTGTAGAAAGACATCATTAGAATACAATATGGTAAGTTTAGTGATATAGCTAAATACAGGATGCTATGGAGAGGTGGGAGGAGAAGAGAGGAATATAACTCATCTTGACAGGGAAGTCAAGGGGACTTATTCATCTTTGTATACCGTCTTGTCTCCATATGCCTAACATGGTGCTTTAGACATAGGAAATGTTTGATGTGTGCTGAACTCTGTTAATAGAGAAGATAGGAGGAGGCAGAGGTTGAGTGTGCATGTCTCTCTGTGTGTCTGTGTTGGGGGGGTGATTGGTACTGAAGATGATGATCTGTTTTGTACTTGAGCAGAGGTGCACCGAGTCATAGGTCTGAAGATTTCTAGCAAGTAGTTGGCAGTATGGTTATGGAACACAGGAGAGAGATAAGAGCTGGTGATGAGGCAACTGACAGTGTAAGTCAGTGGACGATGAAGTGTAAAATATATAGCAGAGCATCGGTGTTCAGAGACAGAGAGTGCGTTGACCTGAAGAGGTTGAGGGAGGCTTCATGGAGGAGATAGGGCTTAAGCTGAACACTGAAAGACAGATAGGCTGTGAATAGGCCCAGAAGAGAGGCAAGGACAATCTAAATCATAGTGATTGTTCAGGGAAAACAAAACCCACGATGGTTCTGTGGTAGGACTGAGCAGAGTGAGCTTGAGGGACAATGGAAGAGACTAGCTTCAGGTAATAAAAATGTCTTGCTGGGAAAGTAGGTGCTCAATGAATCTTTGTTGACTTGAATTCTTTCCTACCCCAACTCTTGCCACCACCACAAGATAGTAGGTAAGCCAAAACCTATCTAGGATGCTGCCGAGGAATATTTTAAATTAAATGCTATGTTGTGTTATGTTTGGTCTAGAAAATACTTTTCC
>NC_045445.1:17802269-17802586 GCF_002776525.5 Piliocolobus tephrosceles
TTTTTTTTTTTCTTTTTTGAGATGGAGTTTCACTCTTGTTGCCCAGGCTGGAGTGCAATGGCGCGATCTCAGCTCCCCACAACCTCTGCCTCCCGGGTTCAAGCGAGTATCCTGCCTCAGCCTCCTAAATAGCTGGGATTGCAGGCATGCACCACCACGCCTGGCTAATTTTGTAATTTTAGTAAGGAATGTTGATCAGGCTGGTCTCAAACTCTCGACCTCAGGTGATCCGCCCGCCTCGGCCTCCCACAGTGCTGGGATTACAGGCATGAGCCACCGCACCCAGCCAACGTAGAGTTTTGTTTTTTTTTTTTTTT
>NC_045445.1:17802686-17813366 GCF_002776525.5 Piliocolobus tephrosceles
TTTGAGATGGAGTCTCGCTCTGTCGCCCAGGCTGGAGTACAGTGGCCGGATCTCAGCTCACTGCAAGCTCCGCCTCCCGGGTTTACGCCATTCTCCTGCCTCAGCCTCCCGAGTAGCTGGGACCACAGGCGCCCGCCACCTCGCCCAGCTAGTTTTTTGTACTTTTTAGTAGAGACGGGGTTTCACCATGTTAGCCAGGATGGTCTCGATCTTCTGACCTCGTGATCCGCCCGTCTCGGCCTCCCAAAGTGCTGGGATTACAGGCTTGAGCCACCGCGCCCGGCCCAACGTAGTTTTAAACCCCATTGCCATACAACCTTTTAGGCCATTTATAAAATTCAATCAGGCATAGAACTAAAAATCTTTAGTGATCTCAGTCTGCTTACCATTGGGTCAAACATATAACACTGTGACCACTCAAAGAGTCAGTAATTCTGACACATTCATACATGCAGCCTGGCAGCCTGGAGGGCGGAGGGACATTTAGCCTGATACTACACATTCTTTTGTAATGTCTTAAAAGCAGAACAAAACAAGCCCAAAGCCATACAGCCCTCACCCTGCAGATTGCTGTGCCATGGGAGTGCTGTGCATAGTTTTCCTCCCTTAAGTCTGTCATTGACAAGAGCACTTTGTGCTCTGGTAAATTTGCCCTTGGGGAGTGGCGTTTTAAGTTTTGGATTCCACTGTAGCTCTCATCTAGAGATAATTATGGCCAAAGCTCTGGGGATAGCTTTTTCCCGCTCTTTGAGAAGAGGCTGATTTCAGAGGTCGTGTACCATAAGCAATCACCCACCTAATACTATAGAAAGTTAAGAAATAGAAGACTTGAGTATGAAACACACACACACACACCTCTTTTTAACATGAGCTTGTGGCTGAAAGTAGAGTAAGTTTTTGTGACCATGATGATAAAAGCTTCTCTCCAAGGATGATTAAATCTGGACATTGATGACATCATGAAGCCATTGTCATCAATTCTGCTTGCCTACCTCTGGATTTCCTATTACATGAGAAAAATAAACCCTATTTTGACCAAAAATATGTTTTTTTAAGGATCTTATTTCATGAAAAATACATGTATTAATAACTTAGTCATTATATAAGTTACAGAACATATATTAAGGGACTTTGCTCTTGTATTTCATTTGAGCCAGATACATTATAAATGAGAAAATTAGCCACTTATATACAATTTTCCATTCTCTTTTAAAATCAGTGGTAACTTGTAAGTTAACTTGTTATTAATACATCAAAGTAATTTCTGCTAGTACAGTGGCAACATAATGGTAATTTTACCCTTTTTACATTTTTGTCTCTGTTCTGTTACCTAGAAAGGTTGAGGGTTTTGTTGGTACTTTGCATTAAAAATTTCCTGGCAAAATTTTTAAGCCAAGAAATTATTGAGGCAAGTGCGATTGAGCAGGTATTTTAAACAAATTCTATTTTCTCCTACTGATTCAATTAAGAGGTCATCAAATCCTTCTTCTAAAACTTTTTATTAGCAGTAAATATAGATATCAATTGAGGGGATTAGGTACATGGTTAATTAAATTTGTATTAAGGCAGATTAAGAAATCAGTCTTCCTGCTCATTATAAACCAAAGCTAGGATTGAGCTTTATATTTAGACTTCCTGTTTTAATCCCCTGGGTGTATCACATAGATGTTTCCTGTCCAGAGAGACTATTTGTCACTTGATTTCTTTTTGTCCTATCACCACCAACAGGCAATAGTAATCTGTACACCAGCAAAGGAAGAGAAAGAATCAAAAATTAATTGGAAAGGAATCTTTACATCAGGATCAGGAGGATTTCTTATGCCTGTATTTGTGTGACACTCTTGTTTGAGTTATATTATACAAACAATCCATTGGAATTCTTCACTATATTGACTGATTTTTTCCCCCCACTGATTGGATTACTCAATCTCCTCATTGCCTTAGAACACCCCCTAAAATGTTTACATTTTCATGTTCGTTCTAGTTAGGTCACTTTGTAATCCCCCACCAGGGACTGAACTTGTCTCCTCGGAACCTCCACATATGCATTCCTTCTTTGCATGTTGCTGAGTGTGGGTTTCAGAGTCTTTCACATGGCGGGAGTAAGAAGTGGTAGGGGTGGGGGTGGGGAGCAAAGGAGGAACAAGAGGCCAGAAACTGTCACTGAGGTCATAGTGCTGGTGTTTTTCTCTTTGCATTCCCTCTTGTAGTGTTTCATGGAGCCAGTCATTTGCAAGGTCTACGTTTTTTTAGACTTTCCAAGTTTATCCTTCCAAATCTGTCTCCCTTCTGTTCTTTGTGTTAATTCCCCAGCTTAGACCAAGACTGCAGAGAGAGCTAGAACTTCAGTGCTATGCTGAATTAATAGTGGTGAGAGCATGCATCCTTGCCTTGTTCCTGATCTTAGGGGGGAAAGCATTTAGCATTCGGTCTTTCCCCCTTTTATAAGATGCTAACTGTAGGTTTTTTGTAGACGCACTTTATTAAGTTGAAGAAGTTCTTTATTCTTATTTTTTCCACAAGTTATTTTTTCTCAAATAGGTGTTTAATTTTGTCAAGTGCTTTTTCTCCATCGATTAATATTATCATGTGACTTTTTTCTTTTAAGAATGTTAAGATCATGGGTTACATTAATGGATTTTAAAATATTTAACCAACCTAGGATGAATCCCATAGTATACAATTCTTTTAAAATATTGCTGAATTCTACTTGCTAATATTTTGTAAATTTTTTTGCATCTATATTCATGAGGGATATTGGTCTGCAGTTTTCTTTTTTGCACTGCGTTTGTATGGTTTTGGTGTCAGTGTAATAGCGATTTCATAAAATGACTTGGGAAGTGATCTCTTTTATTTTCTTTTTTTTTGAGACGGAGTCTCGCTCTGTCGCCCAGGCTGGAGTGCAGTGGCCGGATCTCAGCTCACTGCAAGCCCCGCCTCCTGGGTTTACACCATTCTCCTGCCTCAGCCTCCCGAGTAGCTGGGACTACAGGTGCCCGCCACCTCGCGCGGCTCGTTTTTTGTATTTTTTAGTAGAGACGGGGTTTCACTGTGTTAGCCAGGATGGTCTCGATCTCCTGACCTCATGATCCGCCCGTCTCGGCCTCCCAAAGTGCTGGGATTACAGGCTTGAGCCACCGCGCCCGGCCGATCTCTTTTATTTTCCATGTGACATTATATGGAATTAGTATTGATTCTTCCTTAAACAGTTAATAGAATTCTCCAGTGACACCTTATGGGCCTGGATATTTCCTTTTTCAGAGTTTTAAATTTACAAGTTCAATTTCCTTAATAGTTATAAGGCCATTCAAATGATCTATTTCATATTGGGTGAGTTGCGGTAGTTTTTGTTTTCTGAGGAATTGGTTCATTTCACACCTAAGTGTCAAATTTGTGTGTGTAGAGTTGTTTGTAGTATTCCATTATTATCCTTTTTATATCTCCAGGGTCTGGACTGATGTTCCCCGTTTCATTTCTGATAGTGCTCACATTTTCCCAGGAAAGCCTTATGAACCACCAGTGGATCCAGGTGGATCTTGAGCTAGCATAAAGCTTCCAGGAACTGGCTATGCTCCACTTGTCCTCACCGGGGAGTGACAGAATTGTCTCTCATTGCTACTTTTCTGCCTTATTTTCACTCTGCCCAACCTGGTCCCACCGGATAACTCACTGTCACAAGAACAGTTCTGCCTTGAGCATTGTCATTCATACGTCTGTGTTTCTGAAATCTTCCCCGAAAAGAAAACTCTGTACTGCCTTCCCTGCCTGTTTGAATTCCGTCTGCCCTTGAGGGCCAGATCGAGTACCTCCTTCCTGGCAAGGTCTTCTCTAACCATCCCAGATCAAACTCATAGCCTCTCTGAACTCCAGCAGGAATCCCTGTCCATGCCATTGACCAAGCCCTTCAGTAGCTTTATCTCAGGGTATCATATTGGTTAGGAACACAGGCTCTTGTCAAGACATACCTGGGCTTCAGTCTTGGCTCTGCCATTTCCTAGCTGCATGATGTGAGACGACTGACTTCACTTCCTTGAATCTTAGTGGCCTCCTCTGTAAAATGAGAAGATAGTCTGCCTGTCAGAGTTGTTGTAAAGATCAAATAATGTGTCTTAAAAGCTATTAAGTATGAAATAAATATTAGGGATATTCCAATACAATAATAATTAAAAATCAAGGTTAAATGGGAAAATATTTATAAAATAATATTGTAGTAGAAGAATTATAAAACTGCAGGTAAGGTTAGAAAGATCCAAGAGTGTGTGCATGTGTGTGTTCACAAACATACATAAAAGAATGGGAAGACACACTTCAAAAACAGTCTAAATGATGATGGTTAGCTCTAGGTAATGGGCTAATTGCTGGGTTTTATTTTCTGTTCTATATTTTAAATTTTTTGGGGTGGGACTGCAATAGATTTATAACTTAAAAATATTATTTAAAAAAGAAAAATGAAGATCTGATGATATGTTATTATTTGGTTATTTATACTGCACCATACTTTAGAAAGGGTTTAAAACAGCATACAGTATAGCAAGTTAAAATTAAAATATAAAACAAAGTGAAGCAGAGGAGAAAATGCAGGTAGGAAAGATGCTATGTTGTGACACTGCTAAAAATATGACTGTCTCATATTTTTATTGTGTGTTTTTTTTAAAGAATGTCCTAGGATTTCCTTTAGTCAAGAGTTTAATAAGTAAGATTAATTTAGTTAAAAGACGGGCAGCATTTTACAACGCAATGGAATAATATGAAAATTATACTTAAAAGAGAATAATGTCCTGCTAGTTTTCATCGAGTTAAACCTTCTGATTATGTTGTTGTTGGCATAGTAGACACACCCAAGAAAGGCATGCTTGCCATTATTTATATTTTATTATACTTGTATAGTAAATTGCACGTTATAAGTACAGATGCTTCTTGACTTACAATGGGGTTACATACTGATAAACCCATTGTAAGTTGAAAGTATCATAAATCAAGAATACATTTAATACACCTAACCTACTGAACATCATAGCTTAGCCTAGCCTACCTTAAATGTGCTTAGAAAACTTACAGTAGCCTGCAGTTGGGCAAAATTATCTAACACAAAGCCTATTTTATAATAAAGTATTTATTAGGTCATGTACATAGTAGTTTGTCAAGGCAGGAAAATGTCAAAATAAATTATGATTTCTACTGAATGTGTATCGCTGTTGCACCATTGTTAAGTTGAAAAATCATAAGTTGAACCATCATAAGTTGGCGACTATCTGTATGCATTTGGCTAGTATTGGTTTTGTGTATCTGTTTCGAATAAGTTGAATGGAGAGGGCAGACAAACCCCAACCAGGAGTAAAGTTCTTGCCCTGGCCCTGCTATTTCTTAGTTAGGTCTTAACTCCTTGGCTTATTCCTCCTTTGGAAATTGAGGAGTCTAGACAAGAAGATCTAACTTTGACCATCTATAGTTTAGCACAATTGTAGTTTCACTTGTTTAAGAATGTACGTTTCCATTGATCCTTCCACTGGGAATCTTTATAGCATGTTAGTTGACCTGTGTTATAAAATGTTCATAATGCCTTCTGTGATATTAACATAATTTAAATGTCTTTTTCACAGAGAGACCTCTCTCCCCCAAGGCCATCAAAGGATTTGAAACTGCTCCACTTACCAAGAATTATTATACTGTGGTAAGTGTGCAGATGATGAATAAAAATTTTCTTGACTCTATATGGAACTTTTTCACTTGTCAAACCATTGATGTGTTGAGGTGACACAAGGGAAAGACTGAATAAAGTTGCATGCATGAGTCCAATGCCATTCGCATTACAGTGGAGCTCTTCTTATATGCTTCTTACAGATATCTAGAAGTCTTATATCTACCGTGCTGAAAAATTCAAAGGTAGCACGGATTCAGAGCAAGCCCTATTAAACAGCATGAAATAGAAATTGGCTAATATGTAAGAATTATGGTGAAATTCAGCAGTTAGATATATCCTTACCAGATATTTAGAAAGTGAATTTCCAAGTTCCTGTAATGCAATAAATTTTAAGTGGTTGCATTTTGTGATTTTACTTCAGAATCAATGACTTCATTATTATATCCTCTGGAATATTATCATCCTTTAAAGAGAGCCCAAAAGGAAAACTGCCCTTTGGCACAGTGGGAGGAATGACATGGCTCTGGCTTAAACACAGATATGTCAAAATATGTTAGCTATAAATAGGGTATGTGCAATACTCAAAATAAATCCCTATTTGAAAAAGAAATCGCATCATTCTCCTTCATCTACTCTCTGCTTTCTCTTCACGTCTCCTTTCCAGACTTGGCCCAGTCACTAATTAAAAGGTCAAGTCATGATTAACCTCTAAGTTTCCCTGTCTGGTAGCCTTGTCATTCCCCCGGCCCCGCCTCACCACCTCAGCTGAAATACAGTTTCACTTTTTTACCCAGTGTTCTATGTGCATTTGTCTTGCATACTCATCTCCCTTTGTGCATGGATAGAGTTTTTAAACACCTCTCTACAGGTATGTGAATATCATTTGGTTTCAAAAAGTTGAATTTCACTCTTCAGTGAATTTGCTCAATAATGATGACATGAGCAATAGAGAATATGAAAAATCAAGAAGGAACTCACTAGCTAACATGGACAATAAATAATCACAGGGGACTATTTTGTTAATATCTTTTATCTTACGTTTCCAAGGCTAAAATGTATTACCCAGGAGAGGTAGATTCCCTTCTCCCTTACTTCCTGATCACTTCTTTTAGCTTTTAGATAACTCCTAATTATTCAATTTTTAAAGAAAGGTTGTAGTGGAATGATGGATGAAAATATTACCATAGCTGCTTCTACCTGTGGGTCTGGAGCATATCATCACTCTGCTTTGGATCTCTCTCTGCCTCTGCTGATTCTACCAACTTAAAATGTGGTTGGGATTATCCAAGGCAGAGTAAACTCTGTGATTCTCATGGAATTTATATCAATCCTATATATATAATGGTTGAACTCTGGACATGCTGCAGTTTATATATCCCACCTCCTGTTGGAAGACGTGTGTTGTTTCTAGTTCCTTGCTGTTATAGACAATTCTGCATTGAATAGCTTATATATATATATCACTTGTCAAAGTATGTGAAGATCTGTATGGTGAAGGTTAAGTGCTTAGGTCAAAGGATATATATGTTTCACAATATTTTTTGGTAGATATTATCCCAAACCTCAGACCTCATAAAGAAAACAAATGTCTTGGGGGAACCATGATAGCCTGTGAAGAACCTGTAGAAATTCGAAGTGAATATTGCTTAATTATTGACCAGCTGGATATATTGTAACTAGATATGGATGTGAAGAGATTTTGGTTGGTTGGTTTTTTTAAATCCACATTTCTTTGGCTTTGAATATTTAGGCAAATTTTTAGTGTCAATTAATTCAAAATATGTTTTGAGTGTTCTGATTGTCCTCCTAATCTGTGTTGAATAAAAAAAAAATTATTCCATCCACAGGATTTGTAGACTTGTAAAATCAATTTCACTCACATGAAAAGTGCCCTCGGCCGGGCGCGGTGGCTCAAGCCTGTAATCCCAGCACTTTGGGAGGCCGAGGCAGGCGGATCATGAGGTCAGGAGATGGAGACCATCTTGGCTAACATGGCGAAACCCCGTCTCTACTAAAAATACAAAAAAAAAAAAAAAAAAAAATTAGCCGGGCATGGTGGCGGGCACATGTAGTCCCAGCTACTCGGAGGCTGAGGCGGGAGAATGGCATGAACTTGGGAGGCGGAGCTTGCAGTGAGCCGAGGTCACGCCACTGCACTCCAGCCTGGGCAACACAGCCAGACTCCGTCTCAAAAAAAAAAAAAGAAAAGTGCCCTCAACTGATGGTATATTAACTCTTCTTCCCTCCAAGAGTCATTAATTATAGATATTTTCTGTTGCTAGATCTATAAGAATACTAATGACTGATTTTTACTTCATTAAAAAAAGAAATAACATTTTTCTCTTATATCACTAGTTGTATAAACAGCTGTTTTTAAAATATCAGACAATACAGAAATAATATAAAAAAGAAAGTAAGTACCACATGTAATCCCACCACTTAGAAATAATCACTATTAACATGTTAGTGAATCTCATGCCAAATTTTCTTTGAGGTAGGTGTATGTGTATCCATATATTTGCATATATATGTATATATAGCCTGTAATATATGTGTGTATATAATTTTTCAAATAAAACAGGAAATTACGTATTTTCTTTTTCATAAATATTTTTCTTTTTTGTTTTCTTTCTTTCTTTTTTTTTTTGACACGGAGTCTCACTCTGTTGCCCTGGATGGAGTGCAGTGGCACGATCTCGGCTCACTGCAACCTCTGCCTCCCGGGTTCAAGCGATTCTTCTGCCTCAGTCTCCTGAGTAGCTGGGACTACAGGCAAGCGCCACCACGCCCAGCTAATTTTTGTAGTTTTTAGTAGAAACGCGGGGTTTCACTATATTGGCCAGGCTGGTGTCGAACTCCTGACCTAATGATTCGCCCACCTTGGCCTCCGAAAGTGCTGGGATTACAGGCGTGAACCACTGCGCCTGGCCCATACAGATTTTTGTATCCCCACACCTCAATAATACTTGTCTCTGACCAGACCTATTCTTTTTTTTTTTTTTTTTTTTTGAGATGGAGTCTCACTCTGTTGCCCAGGCTGAAGTGCAGTGGCATGATCTTGGCTCACTGCAACCTCCACCTCCCAGGTTCAAGCGATTCTCCTGCCTCAGCTTCCTGAGTAGCTGGGATTACAGGCATGCGCCACAATTCCTGGCTAATTTTTGTATTTTTAGTAGAGACAGGGTTTCACCATGTTGGCCAGGCTGGTCTCGAACTCCTGACCTCAGGTGGTCCTCCCGCCTTGGCATCCCAAAGTGCTGGGATTGCAGGTGTGAGCCACTGCACCCAGCCAGACCTGTTCTTATGCTCTTCCATTTAGTGGGTCTTTGCCAGCCCAAGGCTCCCTTTAGTTTGGTCCTGTGTCTTAGTCAGGTTTCCCAGAGAAACAGAACCAATAGGAGAGAGAGAGAGAGAGAATGAATAAGGAGTTGGCACATGTGAGTATGGAGTCTGAGAAATTCCATACTCTACTGTCTCAAAGCTGGAGACCCAGGAAACCTGGTGGTGTAATTCCGTACAAGTCCAAAGGCCTGGGAACCAGAGAGCTGATAGTGTTAATTTCACTCTGAGGTCAGGAGAAGATCAATTTTTTAGCTCAAATAGGCAGACAGAGAAATGCAAATTCTCCCTTCTTCTACCTTTTTGTTCTATTCAGGTCCTTAGCAGATTGGATGAAGCCCACTCACAATAGGGAGGCAATCTGCTCTACTCCATTTACCAATTTAAATGCTAACCTCATCTGGAAAACCCTTACAGACATACGCAGAAAGAATGTTTAGCGAAATATCTGGGCACCCTGTCTATCCTGCCCAAGTTTACAGGATGTGGTGATTAATTTTATGTGCCAACTTGGGTCGACACATAAAATTAATCATCACATCCTGTAAACTTGGGCAGGATAGAGACCTCTGGGAATTTGTAAATCTGCAGACATATTCTCCCCTTTTTCAAGTTTCTAAGGGATTATCTGCTGATTTCAGCCCCATTTAGGCCTTGATGCAATTCTGGTGTCATGTCAATTTTGAAATGTTAAGTATGCTTAACATTATGCTCTTCCATTGTCCAGTGTGACCAAGCTCTTCCATTGTCCAGTAGTTGTCCAGTGTGACCAAGGTGGCTGTGGCACCCAGCTGAGACCCACACCTGCCACTAGGCATGTTTAATGTGGGTAACAGACTTGGCCACTCCTGGCCTGTTGTTTGGAATAGGAACTTAGCATCCTTGAGAGTCATGGCCGTCCAGAGAAAGCTTTTACTGCCCCTGACCTTGGTTCCTTAATTGTCCTCAGTTTTTGCTGCCATATGTTAAACTTCTCTCACTATTAATTATTTTTTCTAATAATCTTCTTTTGCCCA
The DNA here is from genome assembly GCF_002776525.5 of Piliocolobus tephrosceles. Lineage (NCBI taxonomy): Eukaryota > Metazoa > Chordata > Mammalia > Primates > Cercopithecidae > Piliocolobus > Piliocolobus tephrosceles. The sequence continues at coordinate 17,812,683 of NC_045445.1, forward strand.
TTGTCTTTCTTTGCTCATTGTAACTTAATGTTATATGCCAGGAAGATTTAAAAAGTAAAAATCAGAGAAAGGAATTGATACAGCTTGGTGGTGAGGCTTTATTTGTATGCAGCACTTAGGTCTTGGCACCCATAGTCTCATTGGGAGGGCAGGACAAACATGATAGTGTAAGCCACATGGTAGAGAATGATGTAAGGTTGTAAAGTGTTGTAAGATGGGTTTTTCAAAATGCAGTTGGGATCCTTTGTCTTGGAGGCACCTGGGGAACTTATTAAAACTACAGACATACGGGTGTGGTGGCTCATGCCTGTAATCCCAGCACCTTGGGAGGCCAAGGCGGGTGGACCACTTGAGGTCAGGAGTTCGAGACCAGCCTGGCCAACATGGCGATACCCTGTCTCTACGAAAAATACAAAAATTAGCTGGGCGTGGTGGCCCGGGCCTGTAATCCCAGCTACTTGGGAGACTGAGGCAGGAGAATTGCTTGAACCTGGAAGGCGGAGGTTGCAGTGAGCCGAGATTGCGCCATTGCACTCCAGCCTGGGTGACAAAGTGAGACTCTGTCTCAAAAAAGAGAGAAGGAAGGAAAGAAAGAAAGAGATAGAGAAAGAAAAAGAAAGGGAGAAAGAGAAGGAAGGAAGGAAGGAAGGAAGGAAGGAAAAGGAAGGAAGGAAGGAAGGAAGG